>NC_063332.1:105429893-105457906 GCF_021869965.1 Rhincodon typus
TTCTTTCAGAAACAATGCATTCCTCGCCTCGCAGCTATCCAATTCAAAAGCTTCCTGCCTGTTGAGTGACTTTTTACCTTGCAACTTGCTAATAGTACTTTGTCAAATATTTCACTGTGTTCTATTATCCGTTCACCTAATTGCTCCAATAACTTAAATTTTATTTTTAAAACCAGAAAAATATACAGTATTGTTACCAAGGGTAATGATACACCCCAGCCTCTGTGGTGCCTACTCTCACCGAAGGCCTATACCGTACTAGTGGGCTCTACATTCTCCCTGACCATGGGGTTGAAGAAAAATAGACAGTCAGGTCACTTTGGCCAAGCCCAGCGGCAGGCTCTTCAATCTGCACAGTGTGTGCTCATGTATCAGGAGCATGGAGCTGAAGTGCAAATTATGTGCAGCTCCCTTAAATAGTTAAATGCAGGCTGCAAGCAAAAGTTTTAAAAATAAATTGAAAAATTGTTTCCTTCCACAAAAACTATGCATTGTCTGGCACCCAGAGACCCTACTTAATTTCCTACTGCTCGGGGCTGCAATACTTGGAAAAGAGGAGGACTCTCTTGTGAGCTCAATGGGGCGTTCACAATTATAAAGGTGAATTATTCTAATATTGCTGCTGTTTGTCCAAATACCCCATGTATTAACAAATAGGTTGTTGCTACATAATGACAGAGCCCAAAAAAATGAGTTAGTGAGAATGATGAAGTAGCCCCCTCAAAAACAAACCTCACGCAAATCAAAAAGTACTCTGCAAGTAAATCTTAAGAGGAGCCCCTGTAAAAGAAATATTTTGATCCTAGTCACCCATCCAGCATAGCTGCTGAAGGGCACCCCACTGCCTTGCCTCCACTAACCCCCAAACCCATCCACCCTATGACCCTCACCACTCAAGACCCAAAACAAAACATTTTACCTTTGCATCTTCTAAACCCCTCTAGCTACACTCTCTAGGACCCAGTCACTGCCATCTCTGATTCAACACAGCGTGGAGCTGGACGAGCAGAGGAGACCAGGCAGCATCAGAGGAACAGGAAAGTTGACGTTTCGGGTCGGGACCCTTCTTCAGAAATGGGGAGGAGGAAGGGAGCTCAGAAATAAATAGAGAGAGGAGGGGTGGGGCTGGGGAAGGTAGGTGGGATGGTGATAGGTGGATGCAGGTAGGGAGTTGGTGGGGATTGGAAAATGGGATGGGTGGGGTGGATAGGTGGGAGAGAAGATGGACAAGTTGTGTCAGGTCAAGGAGGCAAGAGGGAGGAGGGATGGGGCTGGGGAAGGGTAGGTGGGTGGTGATAGGTTGGATGCAGGTAGGGGGTAGTGGGGATTGGTCAGTGGAAAGGATAGGGTGGATAGGTGAGGAGGAAGATGGACAGGTTGTGTCAGGTCAAGGACGCGGGGATGAGAGGGAGGGTGAGACGTGGGATGACGCCAGGAGTGGGGAGATTTTAAAACTGGTGAATTGCATGTTTAGCCCATCAGGCTGTAGGCTCCCAAGGTGAAATATGAGGTGTTGCTCCTCCAGTTTGCAGGTGGTGTTATTGTGGCACTGGAGGAGGCCCAGGATGGACATGTCACCCAGGGAGTGGGAAGGGGAGTTAAAATGGTTGGTGACCGGAAAGTGTTGTCATTTGTCACATACAGAGCACAGATGCTCCACGAAACGGTCCCCGAGTCTCCGCTTGGTCTCACCGATGTAGAGGAGGCCACATCGGGAGGAACGGATACAGTACACCAAGGTGGAGGATGGGCAGGTAATCCCCTGTCTAATGTGAAAGGTTTGCTTTGGGCCTTGGATGGAGGTGAGGTGGGAGGTGTAGGGGCAGGTGTAGCACTTCCTGTGCTTGCAGGGAATGGTGCCGGGTGTGGTGGGGTTAGTGGGGAGCATGGAGAGGATGAGGGAGTCATGGAGTGAGCGGTCCTTATGAAAGGCAGATGGGGGGGGAGGGAAATATCTCTTTGGTCATGGATGGCGGAGAAGGCGGAGAATGAAATGCTGGATGTGGAGGTTGGTGGGGTGATATGTGAGGACCAGGTGGATTCTGTCTTTATTTTTGTTGGGGGGAGGAGATGTGAGGGCAGAGGTGCGGGAAATGTAAGAGATGCGATTGAGGGTATTTTTGATCACCGGAGTGGGGAAGTTGCAGTCCTTGAAACAGGAGGACATTTGGGAGGTCCAGGAGTGGAACACTCCATCTTCGGAGCAGATGCAGCAGAGGTGGAAGAATTGGGAGTAAGGGATTGCATTCTTGCAGCGGGGTGGGTGAGAGGAGGTGTGGTCCAGATGGTTATGGGAGTTGGTGTGTTTGAAATAGATGTTTGTGTTGAAGCGGTTACCGGAGATGGAGACGGAGACAGAGAGGTCCAGGAAGGGGTGGGAGGTATCGGAGACACTCGCAAAAAGACCGTGAACTACCCATTTCTGATGAAGGTTCTAGGCCCGAAACGTCAGCCTTTCTGCTCCTATGATGCTGCTTGGCCTGCTGTGTTCATCCAGCTCTGCACCATGTTGTCTCGTGAACTACCTGTTGCCTGCCACTTCAATGCACCACCCTGCTCTCTGGCCAACATCTGTGTCTCTGGCTTGCTACAGAGTTCCAGTGAAGCCCAACGCAAGCTGGAAGAACAACACCTCATTTTCCACTTGGGGACCCTACAGCCTTCTGGACTCAATATTGAGTTCAATAGTTTTAGGGCCTAAACTCTCCCATGTCCCAGCCCCCCACCTCACACACCAGGCCTTGTTACCACATAGCCTGCCATTACACACTCCCTGTTGTTAGTCACTAACAGTCCCCATTAGCAACTATTCACCCTCCCAGCCTGATCATTAGCAACTCCTTTGTCTGTCCAACTGTCTTTCTCTCTCTTTGGGCTCTATCTTATCGTTTACTCCCTACCCCACCCACCTCCCTATTTTCCGCATATAAATTGACGTTTTCCCAGCCACCATCAGTTCTGAGGAAGGGTCACCGGACCCGAACCATTAACTCTGTTTTCTCCCTCACAGATGCTGCCAGACCTGCTGAGCTTTTCCAGCAACTTTTTTTTTGGTCCTGATTTACAGCATCCACAGTTCTTATGGTTTTTATGTAGTATTTAACTCACTGCCACATCTTTTCCAAGCATGCCCACCTTGAAGAAGTTCTGCTCCTCCCTCTGACAGGATTTCCATTCCAATCTCTCTGCTTGCCCACCAACATTAATTTCACTGTCACTCCTGGTGTTTGACCAGGTATTTGCTAAAACTCGTTTCCACAGCCATATCACATTCCTCAGTGACTGCCTCCAGCTCAGACTCACCCCACGTGGATTACAACTGAAGTTTCATCCCTCATGTTTTGAATCCTCCCAGGATCACAGATATCTCTGTGATGTTCAATGTTCCACAGATAGCTGCTCTCGCCGCATCCTGAGGTCCACACTCAGTGCCATGCAGCGCCACATGCATACACTCAACATTTCTCTCCAACAGCATCGCAACACACTGGCTCAGGGCTGCACGACTCCGCAGTTCCACTTCAACCTCCGGCTCATTCGTCGTGCCAACAAGAAACTTTTTCTTTTCCTTTCAGGCATCAAGGCCACAAGATGCAACAACTCAAAAATACCCATGGTCCTCTGGAACCTTCCTCTGCTCCCCTTCCCTCTGACTCTATCCCCTCCCCCAACCCCCCCACCTCCTGTCGGGTATTCACCATCCCTCCTAACCTTCCGCTCTCCGATGCTGAACGCTCTGTACTCAGCAAGGGCCTCTGCTTTATCCCTCTGCGTCCCCACCTTAACGAATTTCGGGCACAACATGACGCCGAACTGTTCTTCCGCCATCTTCGCCTCCGTGCTCATTTCTTTGGACAAGAGTCCTCTCCCCGTCCCACAGACCCCTTTGCCCAACTCCAACACTCTCCCTCCACCTGGACCCCTCCCTCCGGCCTTTTACCTGCACTCGACTTTTTCATTGAGAACTGTCGATGTGACATTAGTCACCTCAATTTCACTGACCCCTCAATAAATCCAACCTATCTCCCTCTGAACTGACTGCACTCCGTGCACTCAGATCTAACCCTGACTTTGTCATCAAGCCTGCCCATAAGGGTGGTGCTGTTGTAGTCTGGCGTACTGGCCTCTACCTTGCAGAGGCTGAGCGCCAGCTCTCAGATACCTCCTCCTACCTTCCCCTGGATCATGATCGCACCATGGCACATCAGGCCATTGTATCCACTACGGTAATGGATCTCATTTCATCCGGTGATCTCTCCCTCTCCGATCTCATCCCCCCCTCCGCTTCCAAGCTAATAATCCCCCAACCCCGCACAGCTCGTGTCTACCACCTGTGAAAAAACCACAAACAGGACTGTCCGGGCAGACACATTGTTTCAGCCTGTTCTTGACCCACAGAACTGATCTCTTCCTATCGTGACTCAGTCTTCTATCCCTGGTCTAATCCCTACCCACATACATCCATGATTCATCAGACGCCTTACGCCGGTTTCAAAACTTCCAGTTTACCGGCTCCAGCTACCTCCTCTTTACCATGGACGTGCAATCCCTTTACACATCCATTCCCCACCAGGAGGGTCTTAAAGCTCTCCGCTTCTTCCTGGAGCAAAGACCTGAACCGTCCCCACCCACCACCACCCTCCTCCACTTGGCCGAGCTTGTCCTCACCCTCAACAACTTCTCTTTCAACTCCTCTCATTTTCTTCAGGTAAGAGGGGTTGCCATGGGTACCCGCATGGGCCCTAGTTATGCCTGTCTCTTCGTGGGGTACGTGGAACATTCCTTGTTCCAGTCCTATTCCGGCCCCCACCCACAACTTCTTCTCCGATACATCGATGATATTATCGGCGCTGCTTCCCTCCCTCGTCTGGAATTGAAAAACTTCATCAATTTCGCCTCCAATTTCCACCCTGCCCTCACTTTCACCTGGTCTATCTCTAACTCCTCCCTTCCCTTCCTCGACATTTCTGTTTCCATTTCTGGGGATGGACTGGCAACTAATATCCATTACAAACCCAATGACTCCCACAGCTACCTGGACTATACATCCTCACACCCCACTTCCTGTAAAGGCTCCGTCCCATTCTCTCAGTTCCTCCGTCTCCGTCGCATATGTTCAGATAAGGCCAACTTCGACAAGGGAGCCTCCAAAATGTCCACTTTCTTCCTCAACCGAGGATTCCCCAGCTCCATTGTCGACAGGGCCCTTAACCAGGTCCAACCCATCTCCCGCACTTCTGCCCTCACCTCTTCTCTTCCCTCCCACAACAGCGATAGGGTTCCCCTTATCCTCACCTATCATCCCACCAGCATCTACATACAGAAGATCATCAGACGCCATTTCCGCCACCTCCAGCAAGATGCTACCACCATACACATATTCCCCTCCCCTCCCTTGTCCGCCTTCCACAGGGATTGTTCCCTCCGGGACACCCTGGTCCACACTTCCTTCACCCCCAACACCTCCCCACAGCCCTATGGCACCTTCCCCTGTAACCGGCAAAGGTGCAACACCTGCCCATTTACCATCTCCCTCCCCACTATCCAAGGGCCCAAACATATCTTCCAGGTGAAGCAACACTTCACCTGCACTTCCCAGAATCAAGTCTACTGCATTCGCTGCTCACAATGTGATCTCCTCTACATTGGGGAAACTTGGCAACCGCTTCGCAGAATATCTACGTTCTGCTCGCAAAAAAGACCCTGAACTACCTGTTGCCTGCCACTTCAATACACCACCCTGCTCCTGGCCAGCATCTCTGTCTCTGGCTCGATACAGTGTTCCAGTGAAGCCCAACGCAAGCTGGAGGAACAACACCTCATTTTCCACTTAGCAACCCCACAGCCCTCCGGACTCAATATTGAGTTCAATAATTTTATGGCCTAAACTCTCCCATGTCCCAGCCCCCCACCTCACACACCAGGCCTTGTTACCACATAGCCTGCCATTACACACTCCCTGTTGTTAGTCACTAACAGTCCCCATTAGCAACTATTCACCCTCCCAGCCTGATCATTAGCAACTCCTTTGTCTGTCCAACTATCTTTGTCTGTCTTTGAGCTCCATCCTATCATTTACTCCCTACCCCACCCACCTCCCTATTTTCCGCATATAAACTGACATTTTCCCAGCCACCATCAGTTCTGAGGAAGGCTCACCAGACCCGAAACGTTAACTCTGTTTTCTCCCTCACAGATGCTGCCAGACCTGCTGAGCTTTTCCAGCAACTTTGTTTTTGTTGCAGGTGAATTTGAGGTTGGGGTGAAAGGTATGAATAAAGTTGATGAGTTAGTAGGAACTGCAGATGCTGGAGAATCTGAGATAACAAGGTGTAGAGCTGGATGAACACAGCAGGCCAAACAGCATCATAGGAGCAGGAAGGCTGACATTTCGGATGAAGGGTCTAGGCCCGAAACGTCAGCCTTCCTGCTCCTATGATGCTGCTTGGCCTGCTGTGTTCATCCAGCTCTACACCTTGTTATCTCAGTAAAGTTGACGAACTGTTCAAGCTCCTCATGGGAGCACGAGGCGGCGCCGATACAGTCATCGATGTAGCGGAAGAAGAGGTGGGGGATAGTGTCAGTGTGACAGCGCAAAAGGGACTGTTCCACGTATCCTATGGAGAGGCAGGCATAGCTTGGACTCATGCGGGTGCCCATGGCCACCCCCTTAATTTGCAGGAAGTGCTCCACACTCCCCACTAACCCCACCACACACGTCACACTCCACACTCAACAGGAAGTTGCCAAAAATTTCTGAAGTGACTGACTGGTTCTAGATCCGGTAGTGAGTTAGTCACCCCTGAAGATACCCATTCCCCACACTTAGTGCATAGAACACTAAATCTGCCCACAGTATCTCCAATGTGGCCTTGTCAGCAATGTATGGCATTTTAAATTATACACACTCGGTTATAAAGTGTGAGGTGTTGCGTTGGCATTTTTAGACGTTAGCATCAATCTCTCCTTTTGTAAATCTCCCTTTGTTCTGTAAATTAAATACTTCAGCTTTAAGATGCCTGGAAGGGATGACATTTTACACTGAATAATGAGGTATTTGTTGATGTGAAGCTGTCTATTGTTGAGTAGCTCACACATTCTTTGTGCAGTCATGTGGATTACAATCTCAAATACTTTCAGGACATCACATCTGAACCTCATTAGCACACTCACGCACAGATTGCAGCTCTCCCAGGTCACCTTCTAAAACAAATATGTTTTCGGCATGTGCACTTTGCAATTGTGCCACAAAGGAAGAAAACTTGAACCTGCACAAGAGGAATTTTAGGACGTGGTTGTTTTTTTCGATTAGCATTAACTGATTGGAGAACGAAGCACAGTTTTTCAGATTAGCTCATAGATAAATCAACATCTCCTCCTTTGATACAAATTACCCTGAAAAATGTGTACTAATTTTAGAGTGGAGTTCAAGGTGAAGTTTAAAAACTCCATAGTTCATGCTTAGTTTTAGATGCCACTTTTTAAAAATTTTGCATATTTTAATAAAAAGAAGAAAAACAAATAGATTAAACACCCCTTTAATTTTTTTTGGATCAGTGAATGCACACACAGCATTATACTTGACAATAGGCCTTTTTTTGTTTTAAGACTGACTGAATGGGAGTAGACTACCTTCTGTCGCATTCAGGGCACACATAGAGTCATAGAGTTATACAGCAGTGAAACAACTCCTTCGGTCCAACTCGTCTGCTCTGACTAGATAGCCTGAACTAATCTAGTCCCATTTGCCAGCATTTGGCCCATATTCCTCGAAAACCTTTCTATTCATATACCCATCCAGATGCCTTTTAAATGTTGTAAATGTACCAGCCTCCACCACCTCCTCTGGCAGCTCATTCCATAACGCACCACCCTCTGTGTGAAAATGTTGCCCCTTGGGTCCCTTTTAAATCTATCTCTTCTCACCTTAAACCTATGCCCTCTAGTTTTGGACTCCCCTACCCTGGGGAAAAGACCTTGGCTATTCGCCCTATCTATGCCGCCCATGATTTTATAAATCTCTTTAAGGTCACCCCTCAGCTTCTGATCCTCCAGAGAAACAAGCCCCAGGCTATTCAGCCTCTCCCTATAGCTCAAACCCACAAATGCTGGCAACATCCTTGCAAATCATTTCTGCACCCTCTCAAATTTAACATCTTTCCTATAGCAGGGAGACCAGCATTGAATGCGGTATTCTAAAAGTGGGCCCACCAATGTCACGTACAGCTGCAACATGACATCCCAACCCTTGTATTCAAAGCACTGACCAATGAAGGCAAGCATACTAACTGCCTTCCTCACCACCCTGTCCATCTTTGACTCCACTTTCAAGGAACTATGCACCTGCACCATCAAGGTCCCACTGTAGTCTGAGATAACCTTCTTCACTGCCCACTACACCATCAATTTTGCTGTCATGTGGACCCAGAACTGATTCTTGCAATACACCATGTCATAGGCCTTCAGTCTGAAAAACAACCCTTTACCACGACCATCTGTCTCCTATTTCCAAGCCAATTTTGTATCCAATTGGCTAGCTCCCCCGGATCCCATATGATCCAACTAGTCTACCATGTAAAACCTTGTCAAACGTCTTTTTGAAGTCCATATAGACAACATCTACTGCTCTGTCTTCATCAATTTCTATGTCACTTTTTCCAAATACTCAAAAGTTAGTGAGACACGATTTCCCACGCTCAAAGCCATGTTGACTATCCCTAACCCTTGCCTTTCCAAATACATGTAAATCCTTCCCTCAGAATCTGCTCCAACAACTTACCCACCACTGACATCAGGCTCACCAGTCTATGGTCCCCTGGTTTTCCCTTAACTCCTTTCTTAAGTAATGACATCACATAGGCCAACCTCCAGCCTTCCAGCGCCTCACCTGCGGCTGTCGATGACACAAATATCTCAGCAAGGAGTCCAGAAATCTCTTCCCTAGCTTCTCACAAAGTTCTGAGATACATCTGATCAAGTCCCAGGGATTTATCGACCTTTATGCGGTTTAAGAGCTCAAGCACCTCCTCTTCTATAATATGGATACTTTTCAACACATCACTATTTACTTACTCCCTCCCGTTCCCTAGCTTCCATGTCCTTCTCTACAGTAAATTACTTACACAAAACATTCATTTAGTATCTCACCCAATCATATAGTTCCACATGTAGACAGCCTCGTTAATCTTTAAGGGGCTGTATGCTCTCCCTAGTTACTCTTTTGCCCTTAATATATGTGTAGAACCTCTTTGAATCTCCTTAACTCCATTTTCCAAAGCTATCTCATATACCCTTTTTGCCTTCGTGATTTCCCTCTTAAGTGTACATTTCCATCTTAAGTATACTCCCACATCCTGAATTAGAACTACTGTTGCTAGCTCAAATGCCTGGAATCCCAACCTGACAACATTTTGGGTCTACTTACACTAAATGGAACGCAATAACTTCAAGAAGGCAGTTCATCACACCTTCTCAAGGGCAGTTAGTGACAGGAAATAAATGCTGGCCCAGCCAGCAACATCCATATTGCATAAATTAAAAAAAAACCTAATTATAAAACTGATAGCAAAATACAAAGTCTCTGTACACACTTGTTTTCCTTCTTTGAAAAAAAATATTTTGCTTACAGTGCATTTTTGTTGTCTAAAACAGACTAAGAACTTGGATCTTGAAAATAATATTCAAAAGAAAAGTTTTAAAACACCAGTTTGTGCAGATGGCAAACAGGTAATCTGTAGCCTTTACACTGTTTCATAAATAGTGCATCAGGTATGAGCACTAACAAGAATTTTAAACTGTATAACATTTTCCTAAAATTATTTTGTAAACAAATATCTTGACCTATGGCACAATTTGGAAGAGAAAGAGAGAAGGTAAAGAAATTTACCTTTTTAGAACACAGTTTCAATAATTTTATTAATTTGCAAGTTGTCTGAAATTATCTTTTGCAGAGAATTCAGAATAGTACAAATAGCACTATCATTCATATATAATATATAATAGTTTATGAGTATATATAAACATAATATATGTGTACCTGCAAGGCAATCCAAGCATGAAGTCTCAGCGATTTTTGTTTTGAACAGTGAGTAATACCAAGCTGAAGTGAAGAAGTTGTAGTGAAGAGACAAAAAACAGATATGTTTAATGGCAAGGAGTAAGGTTGTAAGATGTTGTAGCTTTTGAAGAGAATTTCAGACGTAACTCACTGAAAGCTGCAAGATTGCTTTCAATGAGAAGAGGAGAAACGAGAAGTACTTCAAACCAAAGAAATGGCTGGAAGGCTGGGAAGCATCATTGAAGGAGCAGGATGTCAGCCGTGGCTCAGTGGTAGCACACTCAATTAAAGTAACAAATGTCCAAAGGCATGTGCAGCAGGACTCTCAAAGCAAAATTTGACAGTAAACTGCATTAAGACCTAAACGGAGCTCAAAGATAGGTTTTAAAGAACATTTTCTTGGAGGAGAGAGCAGGCAAAGGGCTTAAGGTGCAAATTCCAGAGATTAGGAATGAAGACACAGCACCAAACAGAGGAGTACTTCAAATGCCAAGATGTCTGAATTTGAGGAGTGCATTGTTTGTAGAAGTCTTTTGGTTTGCGGGTGATAGGAAGGAACAAGGGAATAGAAGGATGTATATGAATATACTAACTAGGAGCAGACATGAGCCACTTGGTCCCTCAAGCCTGCATTGCACTTAATAAGATTGCAGCTAATCTGTTAACTCCTACCCACCCCCAACAAACTTTCACCCCCTTGCTTATCAAGAATCTGTCTATCTCTGCCTTAAAAATATTCCAGGAACATAAGGAATAGGAGGAGTAGCTCATTCAGCCCTTCAAACCTACCCTTCTATTCTATAACATAACATCATGGCTGATCTGCCCCTGGTCTCAACTCTCCTTTCGTGCCAGTCCTTCACAGCCTTTAACCCCCTGAAATTTCAAAAACCTATCAACCACCTCTTTAAATCTTTTCAGTGATCGAGCCTGTACAATTCTCTCCGGTAGAGAATACCACACATGCATTATCTTCCGGGAGAAGGGACCCTTCTGCCCCTGCATCCACTGTCAATTGAGGAAAGAATTCCAAAGACTCTCAAACTTTTGTGAGAAAATTTTTCTCCCCACCTCCGTCTTAAATAGGCGACCTTCAATTCTCGTTTATCCCATGGGAGGAACCATCCTTTCCTCATCCACCCTATCATGACCCGTCCAGATCTTATATGCTTCAATCAAATCAGCTTTTACCCTTCTAAACTTCAGTAGTTACATGTCTAGCTTGTCTGACCTTTCCTCATAACACAACCCACGCTACGTATTGGCCTCGTAAACCTTCTCTGAACTGACTCCAACATGTTAATGTCCTTCCTTAAATAAGGAGGACAATACTGTATACAGTTGTTCAGATGTGGTCTCAACAATGCAATGTTTGACAAAGTTGAGAATTTATGGAGTTGAGGAATTACTGGACTGGGAACCAGTCTACTTCAGTCAGCCTGGGGTGTTGCATGAATACGATTTTCAGTCTGTGTTAAAGATCAAAGACAATGGTTTTGGTCTTGTCAATATTGAACTGAAGCAAATTTTTGCTATATCAGTCATTACACTTGAAAAACCTTTAATTGGCTGTTGGGACCAAGGTCATGAAAGGCATAATGCAATTGCAAATCTTTCTTTCTGAAGTGATTGGATATATGGCTTGATAGGATTACTCAAGTAAGCTGGGTGTGGGAATGAGGGATTTAAAACTAAGGTAATGATATTGAAATGGTTGCAAAATCACAGGAAGCCAGCAGAGCTTGGAAAGAACTGTGTTGGTGAATGTACAGGGAAAGTTTTGTAACACCAGATTCATCCTGAGCGTTCACTCTAAAAGGTTAGTTAGTGTCATGTATTAACATAATAAGATGTCAGAGCTTGCACAGTTTGCTGCAATACAACAAACTCACCTGAACTGGCTTTCTTTGTGTCAGTCTTTTTTTATGTGATTTCCAATGTGGAACAAAATTTGCAACACAAATAGAATACATGGGCTGAAAGTCCACTAACACTAGCAACAAGTGGCAGCAGAGACAGAACTTGACCTTGCTGCTTTGATGGTTGAGATTTCTAATGAATTGGGCCAATTTGCACCGCTGCATGGCTCCACAGCTATGAGACAGTTTGGAGCAGACTAAGCTCGGTCACTGATCTCCCAGAGTTGGGTTCCCTGGACATTTTTAACCACCAACTGAATGGTTCTGGGGGAGTTTAATTGTTGTAAATTGGCTTGAGATGTTTTATTGCAAATAATCACGTGTGGATCAGACACTGTCTTGGCCAGAGACACTGAAGTGCTAAAAACCGAAAGAACTGTGGATGCTGTAAAGCAGGAGAAAAAGCAGAAGTTGCTGGAAAAGCTCAGCAGATCTGGCAGCATCCGTGGAGTAGAATCAGAGTTAACGCTTCAGGTCCGGTGACCCTTCCTCAGAACACTGAAGTGTTGACAGTGTCGTTGTTGAATTTAGATGCAGGACAATATGACTGTGTGCTTGAGATATTTCAGAAAGCTCAGGGCATACAAAGAGAGTCAAGAACCAGTTTGTACATTGAAAGGATGGACACGATCTTCAGAGCCAAAAACATTTGGAAGTTGAAAGTGAAAATGAAATCAAGAATCAGAACGCAGCACTTCACGGCTCTTGAACAGAAGAAAGCAACTTTTCAAATGGAAATTGGCCTGAAGGAGTATCACGCACCAACTTCTTGCTCACTATGAGGCTAAAGATATTCCATTCAAAAAACCCTCATCGATTCAGGGGAACATTTCACCCCAAGCCACTAGAGACAGTGGAAAGCTACAAAAATTGGAACCAGACATCAGAAAAATAATGAAACAGTCAATGAGTATGTTGTGGTACTGAAGAATTTGTTACTACATTGCAGCGCTGGTACAGTTTTAGACAGAGTACTGTCTATGTGACTGATCTGTGTGGAAGATAGATGCAATTGAATACTGAACAGACAAAATCCTGCATTTCAGCTAGAATGCAAGATTCCTCTTTCCATGGAGATGGCAAATAATTCTTGGAAATTTGATTTTATGCAAGTGACATCTGTTTACAGTTAGAAATTTTCTGCCGTGTCTAAAGTCGAGACCCCTATAGTCAGAACACTGAAGTTGACAGTGGTTTAGAAACTTCTTTTGCTATAATGGCAACCGTAAGACACAGACCTGTCATTATAGAAATAGCAAATGCCTTAATTGCCAAGAGAAAGATCATATTGTCACTGCCAGATAGGCAAAGGCCTAAGCAGGAAAGAGAAGTCTTTTCAGTGCTAATTGAAAACAGTAACATCACAAGCCCAAATGGGTACCATTAATCTGATAGGAAATGCTTTGTTTTAGTTTATGTGCAACTGCTTCCTGAAGCAAAGCACACTGTACGGGTTTTGAACTTGAATTTTAATAAGGTCCATGATTTTGTCAAACATTTTCTTTTACATCACCAAAGCATAAGTTGAACAAAACAGTTTTAATTCCTCTCCCTCATCCACTTGCATAAAGTCTTACACAGCAGAAGGCAGCATCTCTCCACTGGGATGGGAGAAGGATGGGATGGAAGAGAGGACAAATAATTATTTGAATAGGAGGTTGAGGAGGATGTTCTCACCCACTGTTTTGCTATCACTGTTTCCTGTGAACACACGGTAAAACAGAGAAAAAATGGAATTTATCAATTCTCTAAACAGAAATCACTGGATAGAGAGTGTACTTTTTTGACAAACCTGTCAACAAATCCTAAAGGCTTTAGTAATTGGAACTAACCATTCAAACTACAGATAAGTTTTGCTTTCTTGAAATATTGTCATTTCAACAAAATTATGCCTTTTTTACCATTAGGGTAAATACTTCTTACCACAAAAAAAATGGGCACATGGATTTGAGAGTGCGAATCCAGCCAAGACATCTAATCATCAAATTAATTTGAACAGCTTTAACCCAATGGATGCTCAACATTTGGTGTTAAATCAACAATTAAACTGTTAACAAACAGAGAAAATGTCAGGGAAACTCAGCAGGTCTGGCAGCATCTGCAGAGACAGAAATAGAGTTTACATTTCGAGTCCAATATGACTCATCTTCAGAATCCAGAAATAAATGGCTAATTTTGCTCCTAGTTGGGGGAAAATCTCTGTAAATTTGACATTAAATTTTGGACTAAAACTGAAGGTTAGAAAGATATAAAAGAAATCGTGTTTTTGTAGCTCCTTGCATGATTATCAACCTTTTCCTCAATAACTAGGGAGTTCAACATAACAGTCCAATAATTTTCAGCTAGAGGTGCTGAGTAGATAAATCCAAATCGGCCTATTCGAGAGACTCCCAGCATTACAGATGCCCATCTCCAGGCAATTCAATTCACTCCACCTGATGTCAAGAAATGGTTGGGAGTACTGGATACTGCAAAGACCATGGGCCCTGATAACATTTCAGTATACTGAAGACCCGTGTTCCAGAATTTACCACAACCCAAGCCAAGCTGTTCTGTAACAGCTACAACACTGGCATCTATCTGACAATGGCAGGGCTATGGCCCGTACACAAATTCAGGATAGATCCAATCCAGACAATATCCATTGCATCAGACTAGTCTCGATCATCAGCAAAGTGATGGAAGATGTCGTCAACATCTTATCAAGCAATATCCTGCTCATTGACATCCAGTTTGAGTTCTGCTCAGATACTCAACAATCTGCAGTTCCTACTATCAATGAAACTGAATGTTTAAATATAAAGTCAATATTAAGAATATCTTCTGACAATAAATTGTATCAATTTCCAGACTATGGCAGCAGGTAAATTGTAGTTCACAGAAGGAATACTTGGCTTTCCCCATCCAATACACATAGCTACTTACAGTGACAAAGCCTGTTTCCTTTCATTCCTGGCAGCAACTTGATGCCACATGATTCCCTGCTGCCCAGTCTTGGCCATTTCATCATTCCTGCTGAGCTTGAATAGGAGTCTATTTTTATAAGAATTATACGAGCGTCAGGAGCTCAATGGTTCAAGATTCTTGCTGGCATAGTTGTGTTTGCTTGTTGTTCACTTTGTGCTCACACACTTCACTGCGGCACAGAGTTAAAACTGAATGGCCCAAAACGCTCCAATGCCTGCACCAAAGCTGCTCTTAAAGAAGAAAACATTAGTGCAATTACACACTGTGCTGGTTCTAGTGGTAAATTACACACACAAATGTTCAAGACACTAAACTCATAAACTACTGGGCAGTGGTTCTGCTTCCACTCTGCACAGTGCTGAAACTTGGACAACGTCTGGCTGCAATATCAAGGCACTAGACGATTATGAGCTTTGTCATAGAGGTTGTTGTGAAGCAAGGAGATGAATAAAGAACAAGCAATAGTGACCTCCAGCATAGAGGCCAGGTGAAATCTCACATCAGCTGAGGTGGATAGGATATGTCATAATTTCTGACTCAAGACTGCCAAACAGGCTCTTCACTCAGAGCTATGTCTGGGCACCTGCTTACATGGGGGCTAAGTGAAATATTTCAAACACAGTCTCAAAGCTTCAATGTAGGTCTGCTCTATTCACAATACCATAAGTAGCAGATGCCCAAATGAGACCACACTGGTCATCCATCACCCAGACCTCACATCTTCGGGTAAACCTCCTCCAAGGCAGACTTCGGGATACACAACAACGCAGAGTTACCGAGCAGAAACTGATGGCCAAGTTCGGTGCCCATGAGGACGGCCTCAACTGGGATCTTGGGTTCATGTCACACTACAGGTGACCCCACCACACTATACACTCTCTCACACGCACATGCACACTCTCACACACACACTCTTTCACACACACACACACTCAGACAGACCCTCTCTCATACACGCACATTCTCTCTCTCTGTCTCACACACACATACACTCACAAACTCACATGCACACACACACAACCACACACACACAGACCCTCTCTCATACACACACTCTCTCTCTCACACACACACATACACACACACACTTTCACACACACACACTTTCTCTCACACACACACACACACACACACACACACACAAACTCACATGCACACGCACACTTACACATTCTCACACAAACACACACACACAGACCCTCTCTCATACACGCACACACTCTCTCTCTCTCTTTCTCTCTCACACATACACACAGATACAGACACACACAGACACACTCTCTCTCTCTCTACCCCTCTCTCTCTCTCTCACACACACACACACACACACACATAAATCTATGTGGTGAATTTGCATTTGCAGATTTGAAACTGTAGATTATATTCTATTTTGTTCAAAAAGCACACAATTTGTCGACAGTCAATGTGGCATTTTATAAATTCCTACTTTGGAAATAAAACCAGTCTGACTCTAAGGAAAAACACAGTCAGATTCTAAACAAGTCCTCACACCTAAAATGACCTGAGATGTCATCTCTGGTAAACTGATAAAACCTTTAGTTATCTCGGGGTAGTGACTTGAAAGAAATTCTGGGATTTGCATAATAAGCAATCAAAACCTGCATCTCCTTTCTGATTGATTAAAGATTTAACAGCCATTTTAGGTTTGTTCAATACATTTGCACCAGTTCTATAACCCTTTGATCTTTTGTTTATAAATTCTGTGTCTGATGCCACCTCTCTCACTAATGCCTGAAAAAGGAGTGAGACTCTGAAAGCTTGCGTTCACAAATAAACCTGTTGGACTATAACGTGGTGTTGTGTTATGCTTGACCTTATCATCCAGAATGACTGCAAGATCTACTGAGCACAGGGCAAGAGAGGCCAAAAGAGAGGACAGCTGCTCAAGCAACAATCTGCCACTGCCACCACCAACTGACCATCAATGGCCTAACTGTGGGAGGGCCTGGAAGATTAAAATACAGGTCACACTATCTGTAAACACAAAACTAACACGGACAACTTACTTAAACCAGGAATCCACAAAGGAAAATCATCCTCAAGAAAAAGAGGCAGTTCATAATCACTATCATGATCATGAAAAAAAGGAATTTCTTCCACTTTAATTCATCACTAATAAAGTAACACAAATTGATTGAGTGGAAGCCATGATGCATGTGAAAGCTACAGTCTGCCGATCAGTAGCTTGTTTTTTTTTGGTTAAAATTACTGCCCTTATTTCTTAAAAAAAAGGTGAGTCATATCTCTCTACAAAAGCAGAACTAGGGTAATTATCATGTCATTATGGATTTATACACTGCAGAGTAATGAATACTTACACCTAAGACTATGCAATGCTTTAAAGGGCACTGATGTTATTTGACCAACCCTATAATTTTTAACTTGTTAATGTGCATAACAGATATGTTTCCTTTTGGTTTGCAGTTATGTGATCATTTCCAATACTGAGACAGTTTCTATGTTGAAATATTCCACACTTTGTTATCTACAAGTTAGTTTAACCTCTTTCCTGGCATTAATACTGTAGTATTAGCAGAGAATCATTGGATTACAGAAATCCGATAAACAGCATTTTCACTGTGTTACTCATACCTCATTAACTAAAGTACCTTGTGGAAATAAGCTCCCATTGCATAGAAACATTCTTTAAGCCAATTACTGCAACACTTCTTACTGGCATATAATTGAAACAGCCACATAAACAGAATATTTGTGTTGTTATTCATTCTAAGAATGCAAGCATCCTTGTCACCGGTAAAACCAGTACATCCAAGGTTTGATATAAGTGGGTGGCATTTTAAGAATTTTCAGGATCATTTCATGATCAGGACTATCCACATTCACCTCGAATACACAGTCTTCACCTGCCCTGAACTCATCTATTTCTAAAACCATTGGCCATGCCTGTCTTACCTCAAGGCTCGACAATGTGCTTGCCTTTATTGGTCAGTGCATTGAGTTTAGGAGTTGGGAGGTCATGTAGTGGTTGTACAGGGGACATTGGTTAGGACACTATTGGAATACTGCGTGCAGTTCTGGTCTCTCTATTATAGGGAGGATGTTGTGAAACTTGAAAGGGTTCAGGAAAGATTTACAAGGATGTTGCCAGGGTTGGAGCGTTTGAACCATAGGGAGAGGCTGAATAGACTGGGGCTTTTTTCTCTGGAGCGTTGGAGGCTAAGGGGTGATCTTATTGAGATTTATAAAATCATGAGGGGCATGGATAGGATAGATAGACAAGATCTTTTCCCCAGGATGGGGGAGTCCAAAACCAGAGGGCAGAGATTTAAGGTGAGAGAGGACAGATTTAAAAAGGACCTAAGGAGCAACTTTTTCACACAGAGGGTGGTGCAGGTATGGAATGAGCTGCAAGCGGGAGTGGTGGAGGCTGGGACAATTACAACATTTAAAAGGCATCTGGATGGGTATATGAATGTGAAGGGTTTAGAGGGATCTATGCCAAATGCTGACATATGGGACTAGATTTACCTAGGATATCTGGTTGGTATGAACGAGCTGGATTGAAGGGTCTGTTTCCGTGCTGTATATCTCTCTGACTCTATAATTCCAATGCTTTCCCAGCCAGCCTCACAATGTGCACTCTAAAATCTTGAGTTAGAACACAGAACAGTACAGCACAGTACAGGCCCTTCGGCCCACGATGTGGTGCTGACCTATCATCCTACTCTAAGATCAATCTACCCTGCATACCCTACATTTTACTATCATTCATGTGCCGATCCAAGAGTCGCTTAAATGTCTCTAATGTATCTGACTCAACTACCACTGCTGGCAGCGCATTCCACGCACCCACCACTCTCTGTGTAAAGAACCTACCTCTGACATCTCTCCTATATCTTCCACTTATCATCTTAAAATTATGCCCCCTTGTGATAGCCATTTCCGCCCTGGGAAAATATCTCTGGGTACCCACCCTATCTATGCCTCTCATAATCTTGTACACCTCTATCATGTCACCTCTCATCCTTCTTCGCTCCAATGAGAAAAGCCCTAGCTCCCTCAATCTTTCCTCATTAGACCTGCCTTCCAGTCCAGGCAGCATCCTGGGAAATCTCGTCTGCACCCTTTCTAAAGCTTCACAGCCTTCCTATAATGAGGCAACCAGAACTGAACACAATATTCCAAGTGTGGTCTAACCAGGGTTTTATAGAGCTGCAGCATAACCTCATGGCTCTTAAACTCAATTCCCCTGCCAATGAAAGACAACACACCATATGCCTTCTTAACAACCCCATCAACTTGAGTAGCAACTTTGAGGGATCTATGGACGTGGAGCCCAAGATCCCTCTGTTCCTCCACATTGCCAAAAATCCTGCCGTTAACCCTGTATTCTGCATTCAAATTCGACCTTCCAAAATGAATCACTTCACACTTTTCCAGGTTGAATTCAATCTGCCACTTCTTTGTCCAGCTCTGCATCCTGTCAATGTCTGGTTGCAACCTATAACAGCACTCCACACCATCCACTACTCCACCAACATTCATGTCATCGGCAAACTTACTAACCCACCCTTCCACTTGCTCATCCAAGTCAGTTATAAAGATCACAAACAGCAGAGGTCCCAGAACAGATCCATGTTCATCCAAAACTCTCACCATCTCCTGTTTTCTCACAAGCCCTGTGCTCACTGACCGAGATTGACTCCTGATCCTGCAATGCTTCAAATTTAAAACAACCTCCTTTCATTTCTTAGCCCACCCCCATCTCTAAACATCACACAGCCTCACATTCTTAAGGTATCCCCAATTCCAGTGACTCCACCATTGGCAGCTGCACATTCAGCAGCTTTAGTCCTACATTCTGAATTCTATCCCTAAACCTTTCCACATTTTCTCTTAAGAATGCTGCTTAAAATATAACTCATTCACCAAGCCTTTGGTCACCTGTCCCAATCTCTCTTCATATAGATTGGTGTCAAGTTTTATTCCATAACAATCCTTTCGATCACCTTGGAGAGTTTTAACAGGTGTTACATAAATATAGTTAGTTGCTGCTGTTAGTCAACCACATTGGTACAGGGCTTGAGTCACATATTTGCTCAATTTGGTAAGAACAAATTGTTACCCAAAAACAGCACAGCTTTAGTCCTAGCATGCAGTAAGGAAGACAACATCTAATTATTTTATTTTGTAGCAATCTGACATGGTTTGTAATTGGCATTTAACTGAAATCTATAGTTTAAATTCTGTAGTTGCCAGCCAGGTTTTAGTAAGGCTTCCAGTAAAAGAGCAGTTTAATTAAAAACTAGCTGAAACTGAATGCTCATTGAGAGAGTCAGGTAGGCATTTTATCTTAGGAGCACAGAAAAACAGCCAACCTAGTATGAGTTGCAATGTAATGTTGGAGTTAAATGATTAAGGGAGTTACAAGGTGGAAGGAAAAGAGGTGTAGTGTTGCATTTACTTTTCTTAAATATTTTCAGCATCAGAAATTGATTCTTACTCTGCTACAGGAGGAGAAGCTGGCTATTGGGTGACAAAGGTTCATCCTATTCATAAGGTTCAACATGGTTCTGCAGGTGGTGGTATGGTCAATAAAATATATAAAGAGAAAGTAAAGTTTCTAATCGCATAAACTAATTAAGAACATATTAAGGATGGCAGGATAGGTGATGCATCACAGTTGTAGCATGAGAGTGTTCCTGGATGCCAGTTTGGTCCAGAGTACATGCGTTTGCGGCAACTGTTTGAAGTTCAAACAGCTCATGCTCAGAGTTTTGACTTTGAGGCAGAATTACAGACATTGAATTGCATCAGGAAGGGGCCCATTATCTGGATTCTTTGTACCAAGAGGCAGTCACATTCTTAGGGCTGATCTGTTTTGTCATCTGATTGTTCGGTGTTCCACACGGAAGAATATGACTGCAAGTGAGGCAGGAAAGTGACCCAAAGGACAAAAGTGTGGGAGACTCAGCCTTAGCAACTCTCCAAAAGGTTTGAGGTTCCTTTAGTTTGTCTGGATGAGCGTGAGGGCTACAGGGTGGATGAGCTAACTGACCAGGGTACCATGGTACAGGAATCCATTCGGGAGTGGAGGGAATGTAGTGGTAGCAGAGGATGTTATAGTGAGGGGGACTAACACTGTTCTCAGCAGCAAAATTTTGATTTAGAAGGCTGTGTTGCCTGCCTGGTGCCAGGGTTTGCTACGTCTGCTCAGAGGCAGAGAGAAATTTGCACTGGGAAGGGAAAGATCCAGTCACCATGATCCATGTAAGTACCAAATATATATGCAAGACAAAGTAAGGGGGGTCTACACAGTTAGTACGAGGAGATAGGTGCCAAATTAACAAAGACACCTCATAGGTCATATATTTTGCATTATGACCTGAGGTTATGCATATTAGAGAGATAAATGTTTAGCTTAAAAACTGGTGTGGGAGAAGGGGAATGAGCTGCCAGAGGAAGTAGTGGAGGCGGATACAATTACAACATTTAAAAGGCATCTGGATGGGTACATGAGTAGGAAGGGGTTAGAGGGAAATGGGCCACATGCTGGCAAATGGGACTAAATGTATCTAGGATATCTTGTCAGCATGGAACAGTTGGAGCGAACAGTCTGTTTCTGCGCTGTACACCTTTATGACTCTAAGCCGGTTCAATTCATAGTGCTCTGGCAGCAGCACTGGGGAAAGTAGAGACAATACCAAATGGGACAGTCTTCATATGAATCATGTTGGGGCCAGTGTTCTTGCCAAACTAGGGAAGCAGAGAATGTTTTAAACTAAATAGTGGGGGCAAGGGATGCAAACTGAGAAGATGTGGTAAATTAAACAGTGCAGTCAAGGCCAAAGATGAAGGCATCAATACATTCCATGACAGGAAGGGATACAGAGCACAAATCTAACAGCCAATCAACAAATATTACTAGAAAATATATTACAAAAAGGATAAAACTAAATGTTCTGAATCGGAATGCACATAGTGTTCAAAACAAACCAGATGAACTAAGCACATAAATTAAAATGTACAAGTACGATCTGGTAGCCATCACAAAGAGGCGACTGCATGATGACGTGAATTGGGGACTTCAGTCTTGAGGGGTACAGGACAATTAGGGATGACAGTAAATTAGGAGAAAGTACAGGGGTGGCTCTATTAGATAATGATGTTAGCATAACAGAGGCATGAACTAAACTTAGGAACGCAAGATGGGAAACAGTTTGACCGAAGTTAAAAAAGATAAAGGCAAGAAGAGACTTCTAGAAGTGTTATACAGGCCACCTAACAAGAAATACCCAGTAAAGTGACTGTAAAGGAAGAAATAATGAGAGGTTGTCAGAAAGGCATGGCAATATTTGAAATAACTCCACAGTGGCCAGTATCCTGTCACCAAGTCATCCTTTACTTACACATGGAAAATCCTTGCCACTGATTCAGCTCTCTCAGAGCCAGCTCTCAGAGTGTCAGGATGTCTAACGCTCTTGATCTTATGTGTCAGCCAGGGCTCCCTGATGGGACCAGATTAACAGTGCCAATCAGGGAACTTATATTCTATGAGGTCACCTGGCTGACCTCGTGACAAGAATCATGTGAGATTTTAATCAACATATAGAGTGAAAGTATCAAATGGGCAAAGGAAGCTTGCACGGGGAGTTCATTTGAGATGGTATAATAGAACAGCACATTCTGGAGCTGCCGAGAGAGCAGCCTACACTAATCCTGGTATTGTACAATGAGATAGGATTAATTAATGATCTCATAGTGAAGACACCCCTGGGTAGCAGACACCATAATATTTTTCAATTTTACATTCAGTTTGAGAGAGATGGGCATGGGACTCAGACAATTTTATTTAACTTAAATAAGGACAACTATGGTGTTTGAAAGCAGGGCTGGCCAAAATGAATTGGCAAATTAGGTTAAAAGGTATGTAAAGAGGGATGCATTGGCAGACATTCAAGAGTAACATCAAAATACACAGAATGGATACATTCCAATGAGTAAGAAAATTCCAAGGGACAGATACACAAACCATGGTTAAATAGAAGTGTTAAAGATGGTATCAAACTTAAAAAATACATAATTAATCAAAGATATGTGGCGATCAGAAGGTTGGACGGAATATGAAAAAGAGCAAGCAATGACTAAAATTAAATAGAGAGAATAAATAGAGAACAGCATGTTGCTGGAGTATGAAAACAGATTGTTCATTTTTCTTTAAATATTTTTAGGAACTTCTACCAGGTTAGCATTGGCTCTATAAAAGGTGAGACTTGAGAATTAATAATGCAAAATAAAGAAATGATAGAGGAATTTAACAGGCAATTTTCATCAGTCTTTACTACAGAGGATGCGAGCAATGTCTCAGAAGTAGAGTTAAATCAGGAAATGGAAAGGAGGGAGAAACTCAGGAAAATTACAAACAGGAGTGAAGTGGTACTGAGTAAATTGTTGTAAAAGTGCCGAGGTCCACATGGATCTCAGCCTAGGGTGAAAAAAAAAAATGGCCAGTGAAATAGTTCGTACATTGATTTTAATTTTGCAAAACTCCCTTTATTCAGAGATGGTCTCATTTGATTGGAGGAGCGTGAATGTAGCTCTTTTACTCAAAAAGGGACGGAGACAGAAAGCAGGAAACTCCAACCTCGTTTAGAAGGAAAATGTTATAAGTTATTATTAAAGAAGTTATCATCAGACATTTGGATAAGTTTGAGGCAATCAGGCATAGTCAATGTGTTTCTTTGAAAGTTTGACCAAGCTATTGGAGTTCTTTGAGGAGTTGACATATGCTGTGGACAAGAAGGACCTGGTGGGATGAGCTAAAATTAAATTTCCAGAAGGCATTTGATAAGATGCCACATCAAAGGTTACAATGGAAAATAAAAACTTATGGTGTAGGTGGGCTGCATACTGGCAGGGATAGAAGATTGGCTTTCAAACATTTAGCTGAGAGAAGGCAAAAATGGGATTTTTCCAGGTTGGCAAGATGTAACGAGAGTTGTTCCACAGGATTGATGCTGATAATACAAATTATATAAATAATTTAGATGAAAAGTTGTAAGGAATGTTTATCAAGTTTACTGACAACATAAAGATAGGTAGTAAAGCAAGTTGCGAAGAGGACATAAGGAAGCGACAAAAAGATATAGACAGATTAAGTGAGTGGTAAAAAAGAAATGTGGCAAATGGAATATAATGTAGGAAAATGTGAAATTGCCCACTTGGCAGGAAGAATAAAACAAAGAATTATCTGAATGGTGAGCGATTGCAGAACTATGTGATGCCTAGGGATCTGAGTGTTCCTGTGCACAAATCCTAAAAGGTTAGTCTGCAGGAACAGTAAATAACTAATAAGGCTAACAGTATGTTATTATTTATCATTAGGGGAATTCAATTCAAAAGCTGGAAAGTAATGCTTCAGTTCTACAGGGCACTGGTAAGACCACATCTGGAGTACTGTCCACAGTATTTGGTCATCTTGGGGATCTTGACAGAACAGAATCAGAGTGGATGTCTCTTCTTACAGGAAAATTGAGAAAGGGGGTGCTGTTTAAAAATCAGTGGTAAATCATTTAAAACAGAAATTAGTTGATTTCTTTCAGAGGGCCTCAAGTCTTTGGAACTTTCTTTCTGTAAAGGGGTGGAAGCACAGTCCTTGAATATTTTAAAGCAGAGGCAGAAAAAATTCTTGTTAAGCAAGGAGGTGAAAGGTTATCAGGGATAGAGGGTAAATGTAGAATTGAGGTCACACGCAGATCAGCCGTGATCTTATTGAATGGTGGAGCAGGCTTGAGGGGAAAAACTCCTGTTCTTAATTCATATGTTCAAATTGGTGAAGCAATGCATTCTTCCAAGAAACCTACTGATAAAAAAAAACTTATTGTAAACTGATTCAATGTATAAATTTTTTTTTGGATTATTACTTTCTGATTGCTAGGCCAGTGACATAACCACTACACTATTTTTCTCTTCTTGACGCAATAATAACAAAAATACTGCTAAGTGCTTGTCAGTGGCATGCATTTAGCATCAGGCACACTGCACATTAAAGCATATTGTCAAAATTGTTGTCATTATGTATCTAAACAGATCCACTCATTCTGCTTGCTTATATTACAAGCATTTAAAAATATCCACCCCAATCTCAATAAAGCTCCTATCTCTGCCGATTGCGCATTGTGGTTTCCAATGCTTCCTGAAAAAAAAATTAAGGGAATCCAAATCACAATAATGGGCCTGATAATGTGCTTCTGGAAACGCGCAGCCCTGCTGGACCAGTGCTCCTGAGGCACGACATGACCCAGTGGCACACTAATTCTGTGTCACACTCTATGCATAGCATAACATCTTAAGAACAAGACAGGGCTTGGGGCAGCAGTGTTGAGTGGGAGCAGCAGGGGACTTGCTACTGCAGCACTGGGCCCTAACAGCAATTATAGGACTACAGACTGTGTTATTTACTGAGCTGCAAAATTGCTAGGGGAACAACAACTGCCTTTGAGGACCAACTCTTTAAGACTAAGCAAAGAAAGGTGCAGCAAGGGAATCTGTCTCATTGAGAAAGATCAACATGAAGCTTGGGAAGGGGGAGGCCGGTAAAATATGACAGCCCTGAGGTGTTAATATGACACATAAGCTCTCTCCAGAAAGAACAAACTTGCATTTAAGAAGTATCTTTCATACCCTTAGAAAGTGCTCAAATGCTTCAAAACCAATTGATTATTTCCGGTCAAGACTCACTGCTCTCGAAGCGATAACTTTGCATTCTCCCCACACCTGCTGTCAGACATGCTGAGTTTCGCGAGCAATTTCTGTTTTCCTTTCAGATCTTCAGCAGTTGTTTTAATTACTTCTGAAGTGTGGTCACTGTAGTTTAATAAATGTGGTAATTGTGTTGTGCACATTGTCTGAAATTAAGGGCCAGTTAATCTTTTTTACTGGCCTTGATTAAAGGAAGGGTGTCTTCCAGGATACTGGGAGAGCTTGTAATTTTATGACCATCTGAACAGGCAAACGAGATCTTGGTTTAACATCCACCTGACAAATGGCACATTTGATATTATGTTGCATCAAAGTGTCAATGTTGATTATATATTTGAGTTCATATTTGATCCTCAATCCACAACTTTCTGATTCAGAGGCAAGGCTACTACAACGTCAACCTGACTTGGACAAGAAAGAGGCAAACAGCTTAAGAATTTAATCTTTTGGGGCTGAAAAATTGATTGAGGCAGTGAAGCACCAAAGTCCGACAAGGGCAGTGTAGGAATTTAATTGCATTGTGCATAAGGCCTCAAAAGTCCAGAAGACAAATAATAAATTAATACTCAATAATTGCTTCTGATTTTGGACTCCATGGCTGATAATCATGCAGTATAGTATTTTTTTTCCATCCAAGATTTGATCAATTCAATGTCATCAAATGATGTATGAAAATGTTTTATACTCTCTCAAATCAGTTTTCCTCCACCTGAACAAGTAAAAATCCCGACATAATTTGTACCACTTAAAATACTATCAGTAAAATATTAAACAGTGAAGTACAGATGGGAAAACTTCATTTGATTATCTAGTTTTGTCTATTCTTTACAATGTACTGATTAAATGGTTTACGTATTACATACTAAGCAGCTGTAAATTTAGATTTCAATCACTGTCGCAGCTGTCCTGAATCAAAATGTACACTTTATTTCCTTCCTTTCCAGGGTCTTGTGACACAGTGCCCATACCCCTGGACCCAGGAGGCCTGGGTTCAAGTCCTATCTTCTCCAGAGGTGTCTCATAATACATTTGGATAGGTTGATTAGAAGTGTCTATATCCTTCCTTTCCTATTATGATGAAAATCCCCCCACCCCCGCCACAGCACACAGAAGAATGCTACTTTAGACAGATGTTTAAACTATCTCCTGACATGTCTGGATGCACAAATGACAAGGCAATTTTCCATACACACGTTGCAACTTGCGCTAATGTTGAGATTGATATCTTCATGACTGAACAATCCCTTGCATGTCTTAAAAATTTAGATTGTTACCTAGACTGCTATCAGACTTTTTTTTCTCAAACATAATAGCTTCAATACTTGTAGCCATCCAGAATAACCCTCAAAATGCTTTCCCTCTTTGGCCACACGTAAGCCACTTTCAGCTAAGTCTTCACCCATATAAAATGTCCCCCAGCTTTTGAGGTGTAGTCATATGTCTTTATTTATTTGATGACGTGATAAAGTGAAACTTAAGGAAAATTTGAAAAGGCTGATATTGCAATTGTCATTGGATAAAATTCAACGTTCATAACAGCACAAAACAAAATCAGCAAGGTTTTACAACCTGTCCGTTTCTTCTCTGTTGAAATTAACTGACACAACTGTAAAAAATAGGGTTTCCTATTCGCTATTGCCCATCTCCCATCGCAAAAGTTTAATTTCCAGTGTGTTCAGTTCAGCAAATAGGCATATCAATTCAATTATGTAGTAATTCATTGAAAATGTACTGAATGGATGAAATGGCAGATAAAAGATCATTTCAGAATGGTCTGTTGTAACATTTAATTTAACTCAGTACATGCATAGTCTTCTTTAAAAATAGTCCCATTGGTCAAGGAAGCAAACCCTTTATGCTGCTTAGAATAGCTCAATTGTACAAACTAGATATATGTTAGGCTTAATATTAAATATTCTATGATTCAAGTAACAGCAAGACATAAGGATTCGCAGCAAGATTCTGTGGCCCTGATTTGAAACGTTAACTCTATTTACTCTTCACAGATGTTACCAACCCTGCTCAGTTTCACAAACAATTTCCAAGATCTTCATAGTTCACTTATATTTGTTAGAAACAGCATACAGTCTTATGCAGTGATCAGAGATAGCAGGAACTGCAGATGCTGGAGAATCTGAGATAACAAGGTGTACAGCTGGATGCACACAGCAGGCCAAGCGGCATCAGAGGAGCAGGAAGGCTGACGTTTCGGGCCTAGACCCTTCTTCAGAAATCAGATTTCTTCAGAAGAAGGGTCTAGGCCTGAAACGTCAGCCTTCTTGCTCCTCTGATGCTGCTTGGCCTGCTGTGTTCATCCAGCTCTACAC
>NC_063332.1:105458306-105485439 GCF_021869965.1 Rhincodon typus
AGGAGCAGGAAGGCTGACGTTTCGGGCCTAGACCCTTCTTCAGAAATCAGATTTCTTCAGAAGAAGGGTCTAGGCCTGAAACGTCAGCCTTCTTGCTCCTCTGATGCTGCTTGGCCTGCTGTGTTCATCCAGCTCTACACCTTGTTATCTCATATGCAGTGATCAACTGTCCGCAAAATAAATATGTTCAAGTTGTGCACCTTTATTTTAATTACCTAGAAGCTTTAGGAGTATATAGTTCTCAATGGCAATATCTCGATCAAGTCATTGTGCCAACCAGCCAGCACCCCACCCCTTTCGTATAAATTGTCCTGATTGTTTGAATTTTGACATTCTTGCATTTGTCCTGATGAGTGCACGACAGAAAGCTTCAGCAACATGTCTCTGTTTTCAGTAACTACAATCACCTTCCTTAGCTGCTGACATTGGTCTTTTCATATCAAACACAAACAAGAGCCTATTGAGCTGCTACACTCTTCTGAACAGACAGCTACGACAGAGATTGGTAAATTAACAGAGCAGGATGAAATTGAGCCTGTGCAACCCACTCTAAAGGGGAACACACCAATGCTCCAGACCGGCACATGAATCATCAACCAATAGTTAGCTCAACTTGACCCACTGCCTCAGACTATCTCAATGACATGTTTACAAATATCACAGAAATCGTATGTTATCAACAACCCTAAAGCTAATACAATTCAGTAGATGAGCCAATCAGCTTTCTCTCTCTCTCCTTCGGCATATTTGAAGGAATTAAATTCCAACCAATCATTTTGCTACACATATATGAATTACATAAAGCTGGAACGGACATTTGAAGTGTCTGATTCTGCCAAGATTCAAAATTAAATCCACTGAATCATCTCTCTGTAATACTCAGGAGACTGCACGCAGAAGGATGAGAAGCAGATGCTCCCATATAATCTCCAAAATACTAAGATTGTAATATTTGTTTTGAAACATCTTATGAGATGTCTAATGGAAAAGCAATGAAGAGAGAGAAAATAAATCAGACAATGCATCAACCCACGCTGTTCTAATGCTGCATTAGTACAGGCCTGGGAAATTAGTAGACATACTGGGGGGTGGGCAACCAAAGACCCATGAAGGGTAGTGGTGGAAGGAAGAAGTGTAAAGTTAAACAGAATTCTTTTAATTGGATATTTTTGAACTCTGTGTCTCCTGCAAGCAGTGAAAGTACCTGGAGAAAGGAGAATCTAGAAGCTGCAAGTCTGGATTATCTCAGCATACCCTGTGGACAGGGACAACTGAACTGCCTTCCTAGTCTTTCCCTCTGCCCAGAACATACAACTTGTTAGTGGCTGTTGGCATGTGTGTGTTGGGGGAGTTTTATAAGGGGGTTACGGTTTTAACTGGTCGAGTTACATGTTGACAGTTCATAGTCATTTACTTGTAGCTGGTATCTATTAATTTTCCAATATACAGTAATCTTTGTTAAGTGCAGAAACTGTGCTTTCTGTCAGCCTGGGTCTAAATGATAGATAACTCGAGGCATTTTGCATTTTCATAAAACTTTCAACTTTTGCGATAACTCTCAGAATAATGGGGCTTGATTTCTAGTGCAGCACCCAGTGAGACATAACAATATCAAAACAAAATTCTCAGGGCCAATAAAGCTGTTACTGCAGCAATTAAAAATCCAGTTGCCTGCATTCCATTAGGTGAAACATTCTATTTCAAGGGGTTATAACAACAAAACTCTCTCATAAGTTCATAAAGTTTTGCATTGATTGCCGTCCAGATGCCGCAACATTGCAAACTCTAGAAAAACTGATGGTAGCTTCTGGATTTTGCATTCTGCTGAGTCCAGATACTGCCGTTGCTCTCAATGGTGTAATGATGATGCACATCTACTGTTTCATTTTGATTATGGCTACAAAATTCAGGCTTATGTTTTCCTTTTAATTGAGCCAGTTAGTCAACCTGTCTCTCCAATCTTGTTGGGTGCAACCTGGGATATACAGGCAAATCAAAATTGCATATCCATAATATGCAGTCTTATAATAATTCTTGGCATGTGGCCTCAGTTTTGACAGTGTAATGTCAGGTCACTTATAGATGTATGAGAACATTAAACCTTTAATTTGTCAGTTTGGTAGCATTGAAGAAAAATGAGGAAATTGAAGAAAAAATTGCAAATGAAACACAAACACAGACATAAGCACCTACAAAGACTGGATTTTAGCTGGTGAGAAATAAGTTCAGAGTCAGAGGTCACACAATACCAGGTTATAGTCCAACAAGTTTATTTAAAATCACAAGTTTTCAGAGTGCTGCTCCTTTGTCAGGGCATTTCCATCCCTTCTTTGTTTTGAAATCTTCACAATTAAAATGTTCGTCTGTCAACACAATTCTGAATACAACTGGACTTACAAATTGCTAATTTCAGGTTTGAGAGGCTCTAAAACAATCCTGAAATGGTAATTTTAATAGATTACTTGTTTAGACTAAAGTCTCTTCAAAATTGTTTAGCTCAATATCAGAAGAGCCAGTACCTTAAGTGTCTTGAGTTACAGGAATATTTAATCAGTTTATCATCTTTTCAGAACAGTAATCTTTGCGCAATTTTTTCATGCGATGTGGGTGTTGCTGGCAAAGCCAGAAATTGTTGCCCATCCTCTATTGTATTTGAACATAGTGGCTTCAGTGGGCAATTGAGAGTTAACACATTGCTGTGAGCCTGGAGTCCAAATAGGCCAGATCATGTAGAAACAACACATTTCCTTTTCTAAATGAGATAGTAAACCAAATGGGTTTTACAACAGTTGATAATGGTTCATATGATTACCATTGCTCAGCCTCATTTTATAGTCCTGATTTATTAATTGCACCAACTGCAATGGCGTGATTTGAACTGTGCCCCAAAAGTATTAACAAAGACTTCTGGATTACTAACCTAGTTACATTTCCACTTTGCCACTGTCTCTCAATATAATAATGATCAGTTCTAAACAAACTTTCTCCTTAATTCTTGATCAATATTATTGAACTCAATAGTGTCTTTAGAAACCGAAGAAGTTCCATCCAGACTAACTATGTTCAACAATTTCAAATCATAAACATTCTCTTAATTTTTCTGTAAGCAACTGTTGGTGATTTTGCTATTTCCCATCAATAATTCATCTAAATGTACCCCTTCACTTTTTTTAAACATCGCAAACTGACATATACTTTTGTCTTACAACGTCATTGCTTTGGCCATTTAAGCTTACTTCTCCTCCACCCTATCACAGGCTCTCTTGTTTTCTTGCCCTAACTCCATATTTAGTTAAAACCTCTTAAACCTCCAGCACTTTCCAGTTATGGTGAAAGGTTATCAAACTGCGATGTTTCTCTCTCCACAGGTGTTGATTAACATGTTGACCATTTCCATACTTTCTTTGTTTTGAAATTTTCACGATTAAAAAGTTGGTCTGTCAACATGATTCTGAATACAACTAAACTTAAAAAATTGCTAATGTAACATTGTTGAGGAAATGCTAACAAAAGGAAGCTGGTCTAAATGTTTGCGACATAGCATAGCATGTAAACTTGCATACCTCAGAACACAAACAAACTGGGGCAAAGCATGCACTGTGTGGAGAGCCTGTAGTGCCGTGGGTTGCATTCCTGCCTCTGAGCCAGTAGCTCCAGTTCAAATTCCATCCTAGGACCTGATGATCGAGGGAAATGCATTCATAATCCAGCTAAAATCCTTCCAAGAAGGCAGTGAAAGTTGGAGCTCTCTTGGTCAGCAAAGTGGTGCAAGGAAGTTGGAGTCTCCACCATCACCAAAGTTCCAGGCTACAACATACATGCAAAAGCCGTGCTGCCACAGCAACGTGGACTCCTTTGGTACCTGCTTGGTTCATTTGGCTGGATAGTTGGTATGCTTCAGACTGTTGCCAACAATATGGAATTTGATTCCTGTTTTTTCATGGGGTGGATTTGGGACCTTACTCCTCAACCACAGTGGAATTTGTGGCACTCTGGATTTGACTTGCCTTTGACTAGAGAAGTCAAGAAAAGGATACACTGTGTAAAGGATTGATTCCCATTTAGGTATAAGAAGTTGCCAGTTCAACTTTATTGTGTAAAACAAATTGCAGCTTGGAATCACCTGCTACTACTGCAGATTTCTTAATTGCAATTTCAGAATTAGCAATAACTATTACACTGCAATGTGAAGATTCAGACAACAGCTAGATGATTAGGATACATCGTCCTGTGGTTCCCAGTTTGTGTGTGACATATTCCAACGCATGTATACGTCAAGAACCACAATAAATGGTGACTCTGAGATAGTGCAGTAGGTCAACCTGACGTCCATTTTTTATTTTTGTTTTACAGTGAGTATTCTGTCTGTCTAGAAATCAGATACATTAGCTTAATCTGATAAAGGTTTTTTCGTTCATTTCAACCAGAACCTTCAGGCAGATAGTCCAATCAACCACATCAAAAGAAGTTAATACACTTAATATGCTCTCTTAGCCAAAGAACAGAGTTTCCAAATAAATCTTTTGTACGAAGGATAATCTTCTAATGAAACAAGAGTTTTGCAAATTATTTATGATCATCATACACTGAAATTTGCCCTTTTAAAAATAAACTTTTATTCAATGAGAGTTTGACATTCCATTCAAATACTGCCATTTATATTTCATTCCCTTAACTGCGAAAATCTCAGCTACTGGTTTTCAGATAGTCTATTTTCCTAGGGCTGATCTGGTATTTTAATGGTATTCTGTGCAGATTAGATTTCTTATCTGAAATACTATCTTTGCAGACTAGTGAAACAGATACTATGTATTCATCTTTTGATTTTATTTCATTTTTCCCACAGTCATTAAATGACTTTCCCCATACTGCACACATTAATGCCAGTCAAGATTCCCTGAGGTAGCTAATTATGCGCCTTAGCTATTCATACAAAGCTCAATCCATGGGGATACCAAAGACTCTAACATTTCTATCATTTCTAAACACTACATAATAGAATAGGAAATCAGATTAACATCAAAAAAGTGCAGGTTATCTCATAATGATTTGCCTATATCATTCAGTTCCAAGAATACTTGTACTGAGTCCTGTTAAAGCAGTGTATTGCATTTTAAGTACAGAACACACATCCTCAGAATTGTAAGCAGTCCAAACTAAGGATCAAAACTAATATACAAGCTTTTAGTAATGCACACAGTGAGAGCAGAGCAGGTATGCTACCTATTTGCAACAGTTACAAACCTGGGTCTGCCACAGATATCACCAGGAGTTTAATACATTTGACTATCCCACACAAACAGACCAAAGATTATTTATAATAAACCAACTCAATTCCATTCTCTCCCTAGGAACATGTCGAAGGGTTGAACCAGAGAGCTTGCGCTGAACCTTGGTGCCTTATTTGACCCTGGGGTGTGCTTCAAAACACAGTTATGAGCTTCACCAAGATTTCTTTCTTATTCCTCCAATACATTGACTGACTCCAAACCAGCCTCTGTTCATGTACTGCTGAAGCCCCATCCCCACCGTATCTTAATTAACTCCAGATTCCAATACTCCAAAGCTTTACTGACCTGCATCTTACCTTCCACCCTATGTACACTTCTGTACATCCAAAACTCTGCTGCCTGTATCCTAGATAACAAGGCGTAGAGCTGGATGAACACAGCAGGCCAAGCAGCATCAGAGGAGCAGGAAAGCTGACGTTTCGGATCGAGATCCTTCTTCAGAAATGGGGGAGGGGAAGGGGATTCTGAAATAAATAGGGAGAGAGGGGAAGGCGGATAGAAGATGGATAAAGGAGAAGATAGGTGGAGAGGAGGCAGACAGGTCAAAGAGGCGGGGTTGGAGCCAGTAAAGGTGAGTGTAGGTGGGGAGGTAGGGAAGAGATAGGTCAGTCCAGGGAGGACGGACAGGTCAAAGAGGCGGGATGAGGTTAGTGGGTAGGAGATGGGGGTGGGGCTTGAGGTGAGAGGAGGGGATAAGTGGGAGGAAGGACAGGTTAGGGAGGCGGGGATGAGCTGGGCTGGTTTTGGGATGAGGTCGGGGGAGGGGAGATTTTGAAGCTTGTGAAGTCCACATTGATACACTTGGGCGCAGGGTTCCCAAGCAAAATATGAGATGCTGTTCCTGCAGCTTTCGGGTGGCATCATTGTGGCAATGCAGGCCTCCTTGGACAACATGTCCATCCTGGGCCTCCTGCATTGCCACAATGATGCCACCTGAAAGCTGCAGGATCAGCATCTCATATTTCACTTGGGAACCCTGCAGCCCAAGGGTATCAATGTGGACTTCACAAGCTTCAAAATCTCCCCTCCCCTGACCGCATCCCAAAACCAGCCCAGCTCGTCCCCACATCCCTAACCATTCCTCCCACCTCAAGCCCCACCCCCATCTCCTACCAACTAACCTCATCCCGCCTCCTTGACCTGTCCGTCCTCCCTGGACTGACCTATCCCCTCCCTAACTCCCCACCTACACTCACCTTTACTGGCTCCATCCCCGCCTCTTTGACCTGTCTGTCTCCTCTCCACCTATCTTCTCCTTTATCCATCTTCTATCCACCTCCTCCTCTCTCCCTATTTATTTCAGAACCCCCTTCCCCTCCCCGATTTCTGAAGAAGGGTCTAGGCCCAAAACGTCAGCCTTCCTGCTCCTCTGATGCTGCTTGGCCTGCTGTGTTCATCCAGCTCTACACCTTGTTATCTCAGATTCTCCAGCATCGGCAGTTCCTACTATGCCTGTATCCTAACTTGCTTTAAGTCCTATTCACCCACAATCCTGTACTTGCTAACGTACATTGCTTCCCATCGTGACAATACTTCCATTCTTTTAGTTTTCATCCATATTTACAAACCCATCCATGTTGCACCACAGGCTTATTGTCATTCACAGGTTCTCTCCACCTTCCAGTGCAAAGATATTGTGAATTTGGTTGGAATTAATTTTTTTCAGCTAGATTTTTTCACCTATTCACCTGAAAAAATCTGCTGCAAAGTTTAAAAATTTTTAGAATATCCTACTTATTTTAAAGTAAGTTTGACAATTGAATCCTATGATCTGAATGATGAAGTTGGGCAAAACAGATACTAAGGTCCCAAGTGTAGTTGGAGTGAATGCAATAGCTTCTTAAAGTGATAATATAGTGTGGAGCTGGAGAAACACAGCAGGCCAGGCAGCATCAGAGGAGTAGGGAAGTTGAAGTTTCAAGTCGGGACCCTTCTTCTAGGTAGACTACATCTCCTCTCACCCACCTTTCTGCAAGAATGCGATCCCCTAATCCCAATTCCTCTGCCTCTGTCGCACCTGCTCCCAAGATGGGGCATTCCACTCCCGAACATCCCAGACGTCTTCCTATTTCAAGGACCGCAACTTCCCCCCTTCAGTGGTCGAAAACGCCCTCGACCGCATCTCTTGCATTTCCTACACCTCTGCCCTCACACCCCCTCCCCGCAATAAAAACAAAGACAGAATCCCCCTTGTACTCACGTATCACCCCATTAACCTCCGGATTCAACGCATCATTCTCCGCCACTTCCGCCACCTGCAATCTGACCCCACTATGAAGGATATATTTCCCTCCCCACCCTTATCTGCCTTCTGGAGGGACCGCTCTCTCCCTGACTCCCTCGTCCGTTCCACACTCCCCACCATCCCCAGCACCTTTCCCTGCAGCCATAGGAAGTGCTACACCAGCCCCTACATCTCCCCCCTCACCTCCATCCCAGGCCCCCAAAAAACCTTCTACATCAGACAGATGTTCACCTGCACAACCACTAATGTGGTATATTGTATCCACTGTTCCCGATGTGGCCTCGTCTACATCAGTGAGACTAAGCGGAGGCTCGGAGACCGCTTTGTAGAGCACCTGCGCTCGGTTTGCGACAAATGACAACACCTTCCAGTCACGAACCACTTCAGCTACCCATCCCACTCCCTGGATGACATGTCCATCCTGGGCCTCCTCCTGTGTCACAACGCTGCCACCCGAAAACTGGATGAGCAGCACGTCATATTCCTCCTGGGGATCCCATAACCCAATAGTCTCAATGTGGACTTTACGAGCTTCAAAATCTCCCCACCCCCGGCTTCAACCCATGACCAACCCTCCCCCTCATCCCTGCTTCCTTGGCCTGTCCATCTTCTCTCCCACCTATCCGCTCCTCCTCCTCCTCACTGACCAATCCCCATCACTACCCACCTGCACTCACCTATCACCATCCCATCTACCTTCCCCAGCCCGAACCCCCCTCTCTGTTTATTTCAGAGCTCCCTTCTCCTCCCTATTTCTGAAGAAGGGTCCTGACCCAAAACGTCAACTTTCCTGCTCCTCTGATGCTGCCTGGCCTGCTGTGTTCCTCCAGCTCCACACTGTGTTATCTCAGACTCCAGTATTGGCAGTTTTTACTATCTCCGAGTTCCTTAAAGTGACTGTGGCCTACAGGTCCAGTAAAGACATTTCCCTGATTAGGGTAAACACACCTTTTCCTTTTCACACCATGCCTGGTATAATGAAAGTTCATAATGTAGTATTATTGTTTGAAAGCTTGGATTCTAAAATGGAAGAACAATGTACAGCTTTAAGTTGAAATTATATTTTTAGTCTGTGTGTTGGAAGGGGAGACATGGTTTTAGTTTCATTTTAGTTTTGTTCTGTGAACAGTGATTGGGGCGTACCGAGGTTTGATTCGGCTACAGGTATTTAAATGAGGTGAACAGTTCAATGCAATAGAGAACAATTCAGAAGAAATTAGATAATGTGTATATTCATTGAGAGAAGAGGTCCCAAACAGCAGACGTGCTGTTTTAAACAGTCTTAAATAGCATGGGCTGAAGACAAGTCCTGACTATCTTAGGAGTAAGAGAAAAGCTCTACAAGCAGCAGCTTTTTGAGGTACAAGATGAAGATGACATCCTGCAAGGTTGTTGAGATATAAGGAACATGTTAACTAGTTAGTAACTCACCGAATGATCTCAGGAACATTGACAAAACAGACATAAATAAAACCGCAATGAGAGAATACAGAAACTGATTAAAACCATGATACTGAAGAAGGAACTTTAGTGCCTGGAGACAGCGTGACTGAGGTTTGAGTGCCTTTGAATTGTTGTAAGTGTAGAAATGTAGAGTCACGCAGCACGGAAACAGACTCTTCAGTCCAACTCGTCTGCACAGACCAGATATCCCGATCTGACTTAGTCCCATTTGCCAGCATTTCGTCCATATCCCTCCAAACCCTTCCCATTCATATACCCATCCAGATGCCGTTTAAATGTTGTAACTATACCAGTCTCCACCACTTCCTCTGGCAGCTCATTCCAGACACACACCACCCTCTGCATAAAAAAGGTACCCCTTAGGTTCTTTTTAAATCTTTCCTCTCTCACCTTAAACCTATGTCCTCTAGTTTTAGACTTCCCCACCCAAGGAAAAAGACCTTGGTTATTCACGCTATCCATTACCCTCATGATTTTATAAACCTCTATAAAATCACTCCTCAACTTCTGATGCTCCAAGGTAATAAGCCCCAGCCTATTCAGCCTCTCGCTACAGCTCAAGCCCTCCGGTCCTGGCAACATCCTTGTAAATCATTTCTGCACCCTCAAGTTTATCAACATGGGTTGATGGCAAGGGTGGAGCAGAAGGTATCACTGCCAATGCCTGGGCCATCTTCCAGCCATTACTGTTTGGATTGATTGGAGCAGAAATATCTGTCAGTTCACTAAACTCATATACAGTCAGTAAGAGATTTCAAATTTGATTAAATAATATACTACTATTGGGTTCCAACTAAGTAAGATGACCATTGAGATCTGATGTTGCAGGTAATTTAGGAAGGGAAGAATGGCAGAGTTTTGCTTTATTTTCTATTTCTGACTAATTCCTCTCCTTATGTAGTCCCTCAATCAAGTATGGCATTGGCAAACATCTCACTTCAGTAATACTCAATATCTTCAATTTTTCATGATCATTTGATCTGTTATCAGCCTTGGCTCAGTAGATTTCATACTCACCTCCTGAGTAGGAAAATCATGATTCAACCCTACTTCAGAAACATGAGCATAGAATCTAGGCCTAATTGTAACATTTAGTCTGCTTGCACTAAGTACTACGTATAATCAGAAGTGATTAATTTAAGCTGGAATTAAATGAGGCCCCAACTGCCATATTATATGGAGTTGAAAGATCCTAAAGCACAATCTTAAAGAATTGAAAGTGTCCTGGCCATCACTACCGCATAACCAACACCACACTCAAAACAGTTATTTTGAATCAACAAAATGAGTGACAGTGTTCTGTGGTTCATTTCTGAGGGCAATGCTTTGACTAATCAGAGGCAACCCGCCTTGTTTAAGTTTTAAACTAAGCCTGCAGTTAACAATCAGCTGTTTGCCGCACTGTGGGGCCTTCCTGTGAAAAGAAGCATTTCCCTTTATAGTGTACGTTTTGCAAGCACTGAATGTCTCAAAGCAAATTACAGCCAATGAAATGTAATCACTGTTTTCATTAATGTGGGAAGCACAGCAATCCGTTTGCACACAGTAAGATCCTCCGAACAACAATGAAATGATGCCTGGATAATGTTTTGTGATGTTGATTGATGGATAATTATTGGTCCTAAGTCACCCAGGAGATCTCCCAGCTTTGCTTCAAAATACAAAGTGCCATTTGATGTTTGTTTCATCCAAACAAAACTGGATACAGAGACAGTAGGAACTGCAGATGCTGGAGAATCCGAGACAACAAGGTGCAGGGCTGGATGAACACAGCAGGCCAAGCAGCATCATAGGAGCAGAAAGGCTGACGTTTCGGGCCTAGACCCTGTCCAATGGAAGACAGAGGATGGTAGTGGACGGAAAGTATTCAGCCTGGAGCTCGGTGACCAGTGGTGTTCAGCAGGGATCTGTTCTTGGACCTCTGCTCTTTGTGATCTTTATAAATGACTTGGACAAAGATTTGGAAGGGTGGGTTAATAAGTTTGCCAACGACATGAAGGTTGCTGGAGTTGTGGATAGTGTGGAGGGCTGTTGTAGGTTGCAATGGGACATTGACAGGATGCAGAGCTGGACAAAGAAGTGGCAGATGGAATTCAACCCGGATTCATTTTGGAAGGTCAAATTCGAATGCAGAATACATGGTCAATGGCAGGATTCTTGGCAGTGTGGTGGAACAAAGGGATCTTGGGGTCCACATCCATAGATCCCTCAAAGTTGCTACATAAGTTGATAGAGTTGTTAAGAATGTGTATGGTGTGTTGGCTTTCATTGGCAGGGGAATTGAGTTTAGTAGCTGTGAAGTTATGCTGCAGCTCTATAAAACTCTGGTAAGACCATATTTGGAATATTGTGTTCAGTTCTGGTCGCCTCATTATAGGAAGGATGTGGAAGCTTAGAGAGGGTGCAAAGGAGATTTACCAGGATGCTGGCTGGACTGGAGGGCAGGTCTTATGAGGAAAGGTTGAGGGAGCTAGGGCTTTTCCCTTTGGAGCGAAGAAGGATGAGAGATTACTTGATAGAGGTGTACAAGTTGATGAGAGGCATAGATAGAGTGGGTAGCCAGAGACTTTTTCCCAGGGTGGAAATGACTATCATAACGGGGCATAATTTTAAGCTGAGTGGAGGAAGGTATAGGGGAGATGTCAGAGGTAGGTTCTTTACACAGAGAGTACTGGGTGCATGGAATGCACTGCCAGTGGCAGTAGTAGAATTGGATACATTAGGGACATTTAAGCAACTCTTGGATAGGCACATGGATGATAGTAAAATGAAGGGTATGCAGGTCAGTTTTGATCTTACAGTAGGAAATTAGGTCGGCACAACATTGTGAGCCGAAGGGCCTGTACTGTGCTGTACTGTTCTATGTTCTATGTTCTAACATCCTTCTTATAGAAAGGCGATTAGAACTGTACACAGTATTCCAAAAGTGGTCTCACCAATGTCCCATACATGACATCCCAACTCCTATACTCAATGCACTGACTAACGAAGGCAAGCGTGCCAAACGACTTCTTCACCACCCTGTCTACCTGCGACTCCACTTTCAAGGAACTAAGCATCTGTATCCCTGGATCTCTTTGTTTGGCAACACTCCCCAGGGACCTACCATTTACTGGTCAAGTTCTGCCCTGGTTTGTCTTACCAAAATGCAGCACCTCACATTTATCTAAATTAAAATCCATCTGCCACTCCTCAGCCCATTGGTACATCTGATCAAGGTCCAGTGCTACTCTGAGATAATATATTACAATCTGTGATAATGTGCATAGTTATATTTTATATTCTTTTGTTAAAAGTACATCTGTAGCCCATTGTGAATATGTTCAATAACTGACCTCCATGGTAAACAAAAAAAACCTCACTGTCTCTCAACTCAGGTGTCACTCTAGAATCTGACTTGACCAGTACTCTCATCAGTGCAATCATAACACTGGACATTTGAAATAGGTTTTGAAGTCAGCTTTGCACCCAAGTGACAAAGAAATTGCCAAAGAACTTTGTGGGCTATAGGTAACTCACAAATTTGTTGTTTGACATCATTGTCACAGATTGTTATCGAATATTCTGTTCTGGGAAACAAAGTTTTTTTTTATTATTCATTCACAGGATGCAGGCATCGCTGGCTACGCCAGCATTCATTGTCCATCCATAGTTGCCCAGAGGGCAGCTGAGAGTCAACCACATTGCTGTGGGTCTGGAGTCACATATAGGCCAGGCCAGATAAAGATGGCAGTTTCCTAACCTACGGGACATTAACGAACCAGATATATATTTTTTCTGACAATCGACAATGGTTTCATGGTCAACATTAGACTTTTAATTCCAGATTTTTTAAATTTTACATTCAAGTTCCGCCATCTTCCATAGTGGTATTTGAACTCAGGTCCCCAGAACATTACCTGGCTCTCCAGATTAATTGTCTAGCAATAATATCACTATTCTATCACCTCCCCTAATTATTATTTATATAATATTTATTAATATTATTTATTTTAATTAAGCATAGGTCAAAAGAATAATGTATACCTTCTATGCATATCTGTCTCTTGCACATGCAGGCACAAAATTGATATATCACAGTTGTCCTTTCACATATTATTCAATAATATTCTGTTTAACAGAGACATGTAAATTAATTACTTCCAAGATATTGACATTTTTCGCAAATTTGCACACTTGACGGAAATATCAATACTGAATAACATCTCCACTTAGCCTCAGTCAATAGTCCCAGGCCTCTTTTCGAAGATTCCATGATGTCTGGCTCATTCTTAACCACCTGATATTAGCTTCAAATATCTTCTCTCCATCACTGAAGCTGGGGAATGCAACTTGCAATTCAAGCAGATCTCTTCCATTCGTTTTGAATTGGTCTTTTATATGGCTCTTCCTTCTTGTCAAAGAAACTTAGCTGGACCCTTCAATGCAGGATTTCCTGATCTTGCAGAGACTGGCTAATGCCAACATTTGATCAAATATTCCTCTCTGTGGATGCCAGCAATGTTGGCGCTGGCCAGTGAACCAAGGGCAAAGGGATTCCAAGCTCAACCAGAAGATTCCCAACTTGAGGAACAGGCGAGGATGTAAGAGCAGTGGATGGGAATGTTACAAGCAGCTGCTAGGTAACCATCAGTGAGGAGCAAATAGTTGGAACAATGTGTAGAGTTGAGAGGTTTTAATTTCCATGGGTATGCATGTATAGAATTCTCAATCAGGATGATTTGTTATTCAATTCCTATTAACATGGTACTGTAAACACAACATGTAGCTTATAGGAATATTTTCTAAAAGTAGATGAAATATAATTACATTTTCACTGTAACTGATCAAGTACTGGAATTTATTCTTCAAAAATACAAACAATACTGCTTACTCAAGATGAAAATACAATGAAATTACGTTCATTTCTCACTTACTTGATTGAATGGAATATCGCTGTATGGAATATCAATGTATAATGAATACCTTAGTCATTATTTTCATTCCTTAACTCAAAGAAAAATGAAATGATCCTGGCAAGAAATGTAAACTGACATCGCCTGCTGCCAAAGAGAAAATAAACTGTGCGGCATGAGCACTCCTTCCACATCTCACAAAGGTGTTCACTCCTTGCTATTGAGGGAGCCCAGCGAAGGTTCACCAGACTGATTCGCTGGGATAGCAGGACTGACATATGAGGAAAGGCTGGATCAACTGGGCTTGTATTCACTGGAATTTAGAAGAATGAGGAGTGGGTTCTCATAGAAATACGTAAAATCTTGATTGTACTGGACAGGCTAGATGTGGGAAGAAGTTTCCCGATGTTGGAGAAGTCAAGAACTAGGGGTCACAGTCTAAGAATAAAGGGTAAGCCATTCAGGTCTGAGATGAGGAAGAATTTTTTCACTCAGAGTTGTGAACCTGTGAAATTCTCTCCCACAGGAAGCTGTTGAGGCCAGATCGTTAGATTTATTCAAGAGGGAGCTGGACATGGACCTTGCAGCTAAAGGGTTCGAGGGGTATGGGGAGAGGTTGGGATCGTACTGAATGGTGGTGCAGGCTCAAAGGGCCAAATGGCCTACTCCTGCACCTATTTTCTATGTTTCTAAGTTTCTTCCCAGGGTCTGATTCTACAGAAGCCGTGTAATTATTTTATTCATGTATTTCATTATCATGGTCCAGGTGTACAACATGAAAAACACGTGAAAAGTATATAACACCAAGCGCATAAAAAAAGGCTTTAGCTCAATCTTTTGGGAGAAGATAGTTTCCTTTTAGTTGAGAGAGATAGTAGGAACTGCCGATGCTGGAGAATCTGAGATAACAAGGTGTAGAGCTGGATGAACACAACAGGCCAAGCAGCATCAGAGGAGCAGGAAAGCCGACGTTTCAGGTCTGGACACTTCTTCAGAAAAGTTCTGTTCTGAGGAAGGGTCACCAGATCCAAAACATTAACTCTGATTTTTTCTTCACAGATGCTGCCAGAACTGCTGAGCTTTTCCAGCAGCTTCTGCTTTTGTTCCTCATTTACAGCATCCCCAGTTCTTTTGGTTTTTATTTAGTATTAGAACTCAGAACATAGAACAGTACAGCAAAGTACAGTCCCTTCGGCCCACAATGTTGTGCCGAACTTTTACCCTAAACCTAAGGTCTATCTAACCTCCAATCCTACCTTATACTAACATCCATATACCTATCTAATAGCCGCTTAAATACCCTTAATGAGGCCGACTCCACTACCCTCTCCAGCAATGCATTCCAGGCCCCGACCACTCTCTGAGTAAAGAACCTACCTCTGACGTCTCCCCTATATCTACCTCCACTCACTTTAAAACTATGCCCCCTCATAATAGCTACCTCCACCCGAGGAAAAGGTCTCTGGTTGTCCACTCTATCTATACCTCTGATCATTTTGTACACCTCTATCAAGTCACCGCTCATCCTTCGTCGTTCTAAAGAGAAAAGCCCTAGCTCTCTCAACCTTTCCTCGTAAGACCTTCCCTCCATTCCAGGCAACATCCTGGTAAATCTCCTCTGCACCTTTTCCAACGCTTCCACATCTTTCCTGTAATGAGGCGACCAGAACTGGACACAATACTCCAGATGTGGCCGAACCAGGCTTTTGTATAGCTGGAGCATAACTTCACGGATCTTGAACTCAATCCCTCTATTAATGAAAGCTAACACACCATACGCCTTCTTAACAACTCTATCCACCTGGGTGGCAGCTTTCAGGGAACTGTGGACATGAACCCCGAGATCCCTCTGCTCCACCACACTGCCAAGAATCTTTCCCTGAGCCCTGTATTCTGCTTTCAAGTTTGTCCTTCCAAAATGAATCACCTCACACTTTACAGGGTTAAACTCCATCTGCCACTTCTCAACCCAGCTCTGCATCCTATCAATGTCCCTTTGTAACCTAGAACAGCCTTCCGCACTATCCACAACGCGACCCACCTTCGTATCGCCCGCGAACTTACTAATCCACCCTTCCACTCCTACATTCAAATCATTTACAAAAATCACAAATAGAAGAGGACCCAGAACAGATCCTTGTGGTACACCACTCATAACTAAGCACCATGTTGAATATTTTCCATCCACTACCACCCTTTGTCTTCTAAGGGTCAGCCAATTCTGAATCCAATCTGCACATTTCCCCCTATCCCATGCCTCCTTACTTTCTGCATGAGCCTACCATGGAGAACCTTATCAAAAGCCTTACTTAAATCTATCTATACCACATCCACTGCTCTACCTTCATCCACGTGTTTGGCCACCTCTCAAAGAATTCAATAAGGTTTGTGAGGCATGATCTACCCCTCACAAATCCATGCTGACTATCATGAATCAAACTGTGCCTTTCCAAGTGATCATAAATCCTTTCTCTCAGGGCCCTTTCCAATAATTTGCCCACCACTGACGTAAGACTAACTGGCCTGTAATTTCCAGGGTTATCCCTATTCCCTTTTTTGAACAAGGGAATGACGTTTGCCTCTCTCCAAACTTCCAGCACTATACCCGTGGACAGTGAGGACGAAAAGATCATCGCCAAAGGCCCTGTGATCTCTTCCCTCGCTTCCCATAGAATCCTTGAATAAATCCCATCAGGCCCGGGGGACTTATCTATCTTCAACTTCCTCAAAATTCCTAGTACATCTTCCTTACTAACATCAACCTCCTCTAGCCTACCAGCCTGTTTCACACTGTCCTCCTTTACAACTAGGTTCCTCTCAGTTGTGAATATCGAAGAAAAGTATTCATTAAGGACCTCTCCTATCTCTTTAGGCTCCGTGCACAAACTCCCTTTACAATCCTTCATCGGCCCTACCCTTTCTCTGGTCATTCTCTTATTCTTCACGTACGTGTAAAAAGCCTTGGAGTTTTCCTTGATCCTATCTGCCAAGGTTTTCTCATGCCCCCTTATAGGTCTCCTAAGCCTTTTCCTCATCTCCCTCCTGGCGAACTTGTATCCCTCTAGAGCCTTTTCCGATCCATGTTTCCTAAACCTTATATAAGCATTCTTCTTAAATGCCTTCTTAACCAGTCGTTTGACTTCTCTTGAGAACCAAGGCTCCCTCACTCAACCGCATCTTCCCTGCCTGCGAGGGACAAACATATCGAGCACACACAGTATGCATTCCTTAAACAATCTCCATATTTTATATTACCCAGTTCTTGCCTAACAGAATTATAATTACCCTTCCCCCAATTATAAACCTTATCCTGCTGTATGTATCTATCCTTTTCCACAACTACTGTAAAAGTAACAGAGTTATGATCGCTACCGCCAAAATGCTCTCCTACCGACAGGTCTAACACTTGGCCCGGTTCATTGCCAAGCACCAAATCCAAAGTGGCCTCTGTTCGTGTTGGTCTATCTACATACTGTGTCAGGAATCCTTCCTGAACGCACTGGACAAAATCCGCTCCATCTGAACTATTACAACTAAAAAGTTTCCAATCAATATTTGGAAAGTTGAAGTCACCTATGACTACAACCCTGTGACTGCTGCACCCTTCCAGTATCTGCCTCCCAGTCTGCTCCTCTGCAACTATTAGGGGGTCTGAAAATAACCCCCAAAGTGACTGCTCCTTTCATATGCCTGACCTCAACCCAAACTGACTCTGTAGACATATCATTCTCGAACTGCCTTTCAGTAGCTGCTATACTAGCCCTAACTAGCAATGCCACTCCCCCGCCTCTTTTACCACCCTCCCTATTTCTTTTAAAGCACCTAAATCCTGGAACTTCCAACAACCATTCCTGTCCCGGAGTTACCGAAGTTTCTGTAATGGTCACAAAATCGTAGTTCCAAGTAATGACCCATGCTCTAAGTTCATCCACCTTACTTCTGATACTTCTAGCATTGAAGTATGCACACTTCAAACCATCCCTGTGTCCACAATTACGCTCCAATGGCCGCATTTCTTTATTAACAACCTCACTCCCTGTTGTGTCTGTTGGAAGGCTGAATACCTCATCCTCTGAATTACAAATCCAGCTCCCCATCCCCCGTCAATCTAGTTTAAACCATCCCAGTGGTTCTCCCAGTGTTCTGGTTAACAATTCTCATCCAGTATTGCTGAAAAAATAATTACATCTGGTGAAGTTTTTCATCTTGCACTCTTCAGGAGAACCTCAGAAAATACCAAAATGTTACGCTGATTAATCAAGATATGGCCCTGAGAAATGAACCAGAGAATGGCTGCCACCCATTTTGTTACATTGAAACAAGCAAAGTGTGTCTATAAGTTATTTCTGGCTGCAAAGAAATTTTAGGACCTCTGTGAAGCTAGATATATAAGTCATACCTACCAAAGACTGGCAGATCATATCTATCAGCATATTCCTTTAGCTGTTTGCAATAACAAAGGTATTGCCCATACCCAACCAGCCTGTGCTTGCTAAACTCACACAGGATCCAACATTAGAACTGATTGTGTAACAGGACAAAAATTGCTACATGATCCTGAGTGTGCAAAGAGTTATGCTGACAGCCGATTTAGGATTGTCATTTGGGCTTGCAATATAGACACTCACATGTACTGGAAGCTGCAGATATAATTACATTTGGGGCTATTCTTGCACATGGAAAGAACATGTACCCTGACAGCACAAGTTTCAATGCAACAAAATAGAAGATGGCCATTCTCTGGTTCATTTCTAAGGGTGATGGCTTAATCATTCAGAGTCAGCCTGCATGGTCTAATATTTAAATAAAGATTAGCAGTTAATTGTCAGCAATCATTAACTCATGCATTGCCCATAGCCACACCACTACTAATGTTAGTCCCCCAACTACCAATGAATTAGTACTCGCCTCATACAGTATAAACAATTGTTTCTCTTTACTTTGGTATTGCTTACAAATTATTCTGATGAGTACAAGATGAAAAGCTTTAACAAAGCGTACCTTTCAGCAACAATCAAGTTCTTTGCCCCCAGCACTCATAACAAATTAACTAATCATTCCGTTTCTTTGCTGTTTGAGGAATCTTGCAAATTGACTGTTATGTCCTCAGAAGTGATGGAGCTATTAAAAGAAAATCTATCTTTGGACATTTCTTGGAGAAAATATCACGTAAATACAAGTTGCTAGACATAGAAATAAACCACACTAATTCTATATGTTTTGTTCTCAATCTATATGGAGATTGCTGCCCATAGTTTTAGATGAGTGTCCCACATCTCTTCTTCTATTCATTGGGTGGTGAACCAGTGGTTCTGAAATTTCTGATAATGACGTTAAGATATGGAGTTAGTTACAAGGGGATGCACAAAGGAAATGGCCTCCTATCTTCTTTATGGATAGGAGGAATTTCAGCCTTGGAGGAATTCTAGACAAAGTTAAATCCACTCAGGCTAAAAATTGATTGCTAACATCATTAATTATGCTGACTCAATTTCAAATTGTTCAAAATCTCAAAGAGATTAGATTCCAGGACTGTGGTTCACTGAATTTAAAACTTCTTGCAGCATGATATGTTCCCAAAGTGGATGTTGGCACAATGCCCTGTCCATTTCAGGAAAAAAGACAATACACAAAATTCCTCTTCCCTACCCTAATCTTTGCAGCATTTCTGAAAGAGACAGCTGGCAGATACAGTGAAAGACAAAGTTGAATTTTCAAAGCTTTAACAACATGTAAAGTTCAGCCAGAAAAACATTCAGGAGGGTGATCATATGCATTTGATTTACAAAGTATGAGAAGGAGGAGATAAGCAAAATGCTTGCATCTTGGAAAATAAAAGAACTGGTACAATCCTTTTTCCAGAGAAAAAGACACTTAAAACCAGCAATTTATAATCATGTAAGCTGATACATACAATTTTATGTACCTTTGGATTTGAAAAATTCTGATGCAGACAGGCAACTGTGAAGGTAATTAAAACATTTCATGCAAATTGCAACAAGTAAAAAAGGCAATTGTTGTTTATCCTCTAGCTAATTCCACATCCCTTTATTTCGCTTTCTGTCAACTTTCTACCTCTTCCCTAAATTAGATAATCTTCAATGTTGACACAGTCTCCATGTCTAATTACTCACTCTGCCTTTACCATCACTTCCCAATAAAATGGAGTCCAGGATCCCATCACAAATCAAACAAAATACAATTCATCACGTAGAACAGAGAATTGAATAAATATATACCTGGTATTAATATTGATCTCAGATGTGGCTGTTTGTTTTGTACAACTGCAGGGAAATTTAATCATCTCAGACAGAATAATTTCTGTACAAGAAAGATTCAGCAATGAAAGTAAAGCAGTATACGTTTTTTTATTTCAATAGAACTGTCATCCTCTCATTTCAAATACGCTGTTACTTTGACTGAGATTGGTGGCTCAAGCTGCAACAATCATTTCTCACTCAGCTCCTGCTGGAAACCGTCTAGACTGGTTCATAATGTCACATGACCAAAAATCTGCAGCCAACAGACAATTATCTATACAGAAGGAATTCCTTCCATGTGTGCTAAATAAAAGGACCCAACTATAGCATAATTGTGAAGGCTTTATTGTGATACAGAATATCTGAAGTACAGCACTGAGGTTGAGTGGAGAGAATGTGAATGTAATTTCCCTCCACATGCAAACAAGTATCGGTCAATTAATTACTTGTGCTTTTGAGAATACCAAGACAGTAGAATGTATTAGCATTAATAGCTCAATTGTTCCCTCCTGAAGTGTAATCTTCAAATATGGGATTTTTTACATTATATTAATTTGGTCGGGAATTTGACTTTTGTTATCTGAACATTTACTTCAACTATTATACTTTAAAGTACAACTCATCAACAATTATACCCATACAGTCAGTGTCATTATGCTTTTATGTTACACAAATACTTTATTTTGAACTGTAACTCCAGATTTCTCGTGGAAGCAATTGCACAATGCTTTCAGGTACATATTGCCCTAAAGTTCAGCACACCCACATTAAAATATGGATCTCCAAGGAGCAGTGCCAGAAAATAAATAATTGTACATATGCAATCTTTGAAGAGCAGCAGATCTTCTTCAAATATCAGTGGATGGTGTATGAACGGGCAGTGTGAGCACTTTGACCATTTCTGTCAGTACCAGAAGACAACACATTTTGCCTTGTTTTATGTTGCTGGGATACTCCCACAATTATCAATGTCATTAGCACCATAGGTGCTGTATACAAAAATCAGTAAAGACACTGGTTCTACAATTTTCAAACACATAGCATTCACTCCTCAAGTTAATCCGAACTTTGTCCATCAGAAATATATTCATATTAACACACTGGTAATTCAAAATGCATTATCCTGAAAAATATCCACTTCAATTTTTAAATTGGTACAACTAATTGCAAAATGGGCATGTCAACAGTATTTCATTGTAACTTGGTGTTCATTTAACTTGGTTCAGTAGCTGCATTCTCTCGGAGTCAGAATATTGCTGGCTCACACCCACTCCAGCCTTCCACACACAATCTAGGCTGACACTTAGCACAGTGCTGAAGTGGAGCCATACTGTTGGATGTGCTGCTTTTCATGTGATGTTAAACAGCAGTCCTATCTATTCTCTCAAGAGGATGCAAAATTTCCTCTGGCATTTTTTCTTATTCATTCACAAGATGTGGATGTCACTGGCTGGGTCAGCATTTATTACTTATCCCTAACTGTCCTGGAGAACATGAGGTGGTGATAAGCTGCCTTCTTGAAATGCAACAGACCATGGAATAAATTCCCAAGGCTGTTCAGGAGGGAGTTCAAGGATTTTGATCCAGTGGCAGTGAAGGAACAGCAATATACTTCCAAGTCAGGATGGTGTGTGGCTTGGAGGGGAACTTGCAGGCAGAGGCCTTCTCATAAATCTATTGTCCTTGTTGTTCTAGGAGGTAGAGGCTGTGGATTTAGATGGTGCAGCAAAATAAGCCTTGGTGATTTGCAATTATAATGACATCTAAACAGGTAATGATGTAAATTAACATCTATGAACTTGAGATTTTATTTCCAATGATGTGGCACCCATGCCACTTATGTGCCCTCAAAGGAGTTTCTTTTTCATTTCCTTCCTACTATGTGTACTATGAAGGGTTAGTTGTGGCTGACAGAGTTTAACCTGGTACTTAGCTGGACTTTAAGGGTATCTACAGAGCAAATCCTGAGAGCTCCCAGCAATAGTGAGTACACCTGGTGACAGCAGGATAACACAACAGAAGTGTCTCAAAGACATGGTGCGGACATAAAGAGGCGAGCAGCAAAGAATTCAGTGAGATAACTCACTACAGCTCACGGGGAGAAACCCTCCATTAAACTCCCCAAAATTGACACTGTGCCAATTTTTGATAAAGTCCAGTCCTATCTCTGCCTGCCACCTGCTGGAGTAACACTAAATGCAAGGTGACACTGTGGTACAATTTATTCAGTGTTTTTAAAAAACTGAACATGGAGGGGAAACGACAGGGGAAGGCAGGAAAAGACATTGATGTACTTCTCTTCTTAAAAAATTAAATGATAAAAAATTAAGAATTACAATTACAGTAATTATAATTTTCATTAAAATGTAATTGCCTACTCTACATTTAATTATTTTGTTACACCTTGAGAAAACTCTGTGCTCAGTTATCCAAAGGAATCATTTAGCTCTGATGGAAGACACACATTTTGGCAAAGACAAGGAGCTAATGGGTGGTAGAGAGGAGCTTCAATGCTCCAGAGGGAATTCGGATAAAGTAAAAGTTAAAAAGCATGTAAAACCTACTGTATTATGTTGTTAAATTAAGTCAGTAAGTAGCTGACCTCTGGGGTTTGGTATCTAGTACAAGTATACTCACAAACCTTAACTATGAAGGAGGACATTTGGCCACTAATCCGTGTAGCCACTTAATCAAAAATTGAAGTATCAAAGTACCATTATTGTCCGTATACGTTAATCCGTCAATTGCCCTATGGATTCTCACATTTATTCGGATGCACCATTGATTCTCCTACCAGCACCACTTTTCATCCCAATGCCAAGGGGAGAGAATTTAAAAAAAGACAGGAATTTGTAATAAAATAGCATCATTCATGCCTGCAGGATGCTCCAAAGTGCAGCACAGTGCTTCTGTTTAACTTGCCAATAGTACTTCACACTGCACAGGAATTGCTCGTTGAAGAATCAGCGGAAAGTACGTGCTTGAACCTTGAATCTATAGATTCAGAGGTGAGAATGCTGTCACAGAACCAACGTTGAAATTGAAAATTCAATTCAGATCAACTGCAACTGCAGATTCCACAAAAGCTGGCGAAGGAAATGTCTCATTTTGGCAAAGCTGGAGACCGCTCTCCTCATTTCAATTCTTTGCCCACTTGTCCTTCATAGAAAATAGAAATGGTGCTACATTTCGAGCACAGAAGGTGGCCATTCAGTCTTCTTTATTTTACTGCTCCTCAAATGTTTACTCATTTTTCCAAGCATTTGTGAGGACTCTTGTGCTTTGCAGAAAAGCCTGCATGGTGTCTCGGGAATGTCCTGTCAATTTCAGAGTGAAGGGTGGCGAGTATTTTGAAAAAGATGCAATCATGCTTTCCAAAGCAAGCATTTTCGTTACAAGAATTGCCAACGTGACCTGAGGATGCTTTGGGGATGAGAGTTAAAAAGCTAAAAGTTGAACAGAAAGCCAATCAGAGATTGAATTGCATCCCCAGTATCTGAACTCACATTCAAGGCACAGGACAAGATGTTTTAGATGGCAGATTTCCCAGCCCCACCATCTAAGAGTTGGTGAGGAACACATCCTAATTGAGCACTGCAGTCCCACAAGCATTTAACATCCTGAGGGGCAACGTCAATTCCTTGGGAACCTATTAATTAATATTTGAATTGTATTCATTTTAGTTGCTGCAGAAGTTTAAAAACTTGAATTCTTGCCCACCAGTTCTCTACCCATTGGAATTCTTTGGATTCCTTTATTTGGAAAGGTTACTGGTCTTGTGGGGATTGTAGCACATCCTTTACCTTTGCACTGATTACTTACTTAGGATCAAAGGTTTTCTTCACTAGTACTTCACAATTATCAAACAGAGGTCCAATGCTCAAATTTAAGGTCAACATGATAAAACCAAAAGTGATTAAAACAGTAAAGCACTCAGTATCATTTCTTAATCTATAGTATTTTTAGAGGATTCCAATCTTGAACCTTACAAAAATCTTAGGTGGAAAATTTCACTCTGTCACATAGCAAAGTAACTGTGCACCAAGTTTCTGAAAGACAGAAGTGAGGGAGGAAGCGAAATGTTTATCTTTGCGCTTTTTTTTAACTGATTGGATCATAATTTAACACTTCAAAGTTTCTTAAACTCAGTATGAGCTAAGTATCTACACAAATAAGATGGTTGTAACACAAGCTTGGCTGAGCACAGCACATAATGATGTGCCATACATTCTTGTAGCCATTCAATGTTGCACACATACAACTGAATATAGTTTCTCAAGCTTTCTCCTCCAATACACACATTTACCTGCTTTAAATACAGAAAATCCACTATTTGGTTTTATAAGCTAAAGGACAAAGTGATTATAGAGTAAATAATAAGCCTTTTCAATCATGCACAGTAATAACGTGTAGCACCCAAACGTCTCGTGAAAGGTCACAGAAATGTTAGCTGCTTTTCTCTACATAAATACTGTCAGATGCATTGTGTATTTCCAGCACTTTGTATTTTAATTACAGATTTCCAGCAACCACAGTATTCTGCTTTTGTTCAGTGTTACATATTACACATTTGTCCTTGGTTTTCACCTTGTGTGCCATTCTCTCTCCATAAAGGCGCAAATCATAAACATTTGATAAATTAGACTGGAATAACTTCAAATTAACTTGAATTGCAAATGTAACAGTTCAAACTGATCATTCCCTGCTTGCATTTTTATTTGTTTCTATTGCTTGGGAGCCAATATTCTGTTGCCCTAGCACAGGAAAGCATGCTGCCAGCAAAGCATATAGAATATATAGCATTCATGAAAAGATCACAAGATTGCCCAAAGCCACAGTCTATCTGTGGATATAGAAGCAGAGTTGACATTTTGAGTTCAGTATGAGTGGACAGGAATTACCTGGTCCCTGGTGAAGAGGTCAATTACCAGGCGGCACAAATTTAAGGTGATTGGTGGAAGGATTAGAGGGGATGGGAGGAAAAGGTTTTTCACCCAGAGGATGCTGGGTGTCTAGAATTCTCTGCCTGGTTTGCTGGTGAAGGCAGAAACTATCAACTTATTTAAAAGGAGCCTGGATCTGTAGCTGATGTGTACAGACCAGGTTCTGGGAGGTTGGATTAGCATGGGAAACTTGATTTTTTTCCTGTCAGATGCAGACACGATGAACTGAATGACCTCTTGCTGCACCTTAACCATTCTATGGTTCTATAAGGTAGACAGTAACATTCTGGTGAATCTGTACCGCATTCCTTCCAATGTCAGTCCATATTTACTAAAACCTGGTTCCCAGACTGTATATAGTACTCCAGTTGTGGTGTAACCGGGGCTTCGTAGTGATGGAGCTAAGCTTCCTCCTCTTTATAATCATGTTGGTACATTTTTGAGATTTGAGTAAATGGACCACTAAATTCCTTTGGAGGTCCATTCTTCCTAACTTTTCATCATTTTAATAATGCTTAGACCCATTCTTTGTGGCCAACAATGAACGATCTCAAACTTACTTATGCTGGAACCCATCCACTGTAGTCTTCCTCACTCACAAGCTATCAATATTCGTTTGACGTTTTATCCTCCTTTTATACTTTTTATTATACCGCAAATCTTTGTGTTATCAGCCAATATGTACATATGGCTTGCTGCAGTGTTATCTAAGATATTAACAAATACTGTGAACAATTTGTTTCATCATCAGCCATAGGTGAAGTGCTGGAAGACTGAAGGTTGGTTAATGTTGTGCCACTATTTCAGAAAGGTGATAAGGAAAGGCCAGGCAACTATAGGCTGGTAACCCTGATATCGATGGTGGGCAAGTTCTTGGAGGGAATCCTGATGGAAAGGACTTACAAATATTTGGAAAGGCAAGAACTGATTAGGGATAGTCAATTTGACTTAGTGAGACACGATTTCCCATGCACAAACTTGATTGAGTTTTTGAAGTAGTAACAAAGAGGATTGATAACAGCAGTGCGGTGGATGTGATCTATATGGACTTCAGTAAGGCGTTCAAAAAGGTTCCTCATGGTAAACTGGTTAGCAAGGTTAGATTACATGGAATACAGGGTGAACTAGCTATTTTGAAACAGAACTGGCTCAAACGTAGAAGACAGGGTGGTGGTCAAGGGTTGCTTTTCAGACTGGAGTCTGTGACCAGTGGTGTGCCACAAGGATTGGTGCTGGGTCCATTGCTTTCTGTCACTTATGTAAATGATTTGGATGTGAATTTAGGAGGCATGGTTAGTAAGTTTGCAGATGACACTAAAATTGGAGGTTTAGTGGACAGCGAAGGTGGTTACTTCAGAGTATAACGGGATCTTGATCAAATGGGCCAATGGGCCAAGGAGAAGCAGATGGAGTTTAATTTAGATAAATGTGAGGTGCTGCATTTTAGAAAGACAAATCAGGGCAGGAGTTGTACACTTAATGGTGGTAAGGTCCTGGGGAGATTTGCTGAACAAAGAGACCATGGAGTGCAGGTTCATAGTTCCGTAAAAGTGGAGTCGCAGGTAGATAGGACAGTGAAGAAGGCATTTGGTACGCTTGCCTTTATTGGTCAGTGCATTGAGTATAGAATAGTGTAGAATATCCTTTATTGTCACAGAAGTACAGGAGTACAGTAAAAAGTGTTAACAATGGCTGCCTCTAATGGTGCCATCTTAGGTACAATTCTTGGACACAAAAAAAAATGAAAGGAAAAGTAATAGCACTACTTACAGTTGCAAAAAAAAAGCTAGAAATAAGATAGTTAGAACATAGTTAAAGGATTGACATTACAATCCAGTGAGGAGTTTCAAATAGCAGCAGGTCAGCACGTGGTCTGACTGCCCACGCCAGGCCTCAGCCCAACAACTGTCCCGCTCCACTCCAGCCTCAAGTCTGCTCTGCACTGGCACTCAGCTGCAACAAGTTATATTATGCTGCACTGGGACTCGCTTCCCCTTGTGCTTCTCCAGGTCTCGCTCCTCCCATGCTGCACTGG
>NC_063332.1:105485449-105491994 GCF_021869965.1 Rhincodon typus
GCTCCAGGTCTCGTTCCTCCCATGCTGCACTGGGACTCACTTCCCCTCGCGCTGCACTGAGGCTTGCTTCCCCTCACACTGCTGAGGGTTTGCTAAAAGCAGAGAAAAAAGAAAAGAAACAAAAAGAACAGGTGGAGCAGAGAAGCTTGCCGGAAGGGAGTTGGGAGGTTATGTTGCGGCTTTACGGGGCATTGGTTCAGCCATTTTTGGAGTATTGTGTGCAATTCTAGTCTCCCTCCTATAGGAAGAATGTTGTGAAACTTGAAAGAGTTCAGAACAGGTTTATGAGGATGTTGCCAGGGTGTGAGAGTTTGAGTTATAGGGAGAGGCTGAATACGCTGGGGCTATTTTCCCTGGACCGTCGGAGGCTGAGGGGTGACCTTATAGAGGCTTATAAAATCATGAGGGGCACAGATAGGGTAAATAGACAGGGTCTTTTCCCTAGGGTGGGGGAGTCCAAAACTAGAGGGCATAGGTTTAAGATGAGAGGGGAAAGATATAAAAACGACATAAGGGGCAACTTTTTCATGCAGAGGGTGGTGTGTATGGAATGAGCTGCCAGAGGAAGTAGTGGAGGCTCGTACTATTACAACATTTAAAAGGCATCTGGATGGGTACCTGAATAGAAACGGTTTAGAGGGGTATGGGTCAAATGCTGGCAAATTGGACTAGATTAATTTAGGATATCTGTTCGGCATGGACGAGTTGGACCGAAGAGTCTGTTTCTGTGCTCTATAGCCCTACAACTCTATGTCTCCACTCGATGCCACAGCAAAAATCCTAATGGGACACATTACCCAGATTCTCTCTCTCTTCTACCACCTAATCAATCTCCTGATAAGGTCAATAATTCACCTTCATTCCTACGAGCTTTAATTTTACTGAACAGTTGTTTAAATGGGCCATTACTGAATGTCTACTAAAAGTCCATATAAATTACATTAATACACACTGCTTTGTTCACTACATTAACTACTTCTTCAAAAAGAATTAATTTGGTTTGTTACACATGACATACCCTTTACACATCCATGTTGGCTCAGTCCAATCAGTTCAAAATTCCCTGACAGTCCAGTCATTTTCTCCTAAATTCCAAATTCCTAAAACTTCCCTGTAACAGATATCAGACAAACAGATCTCGTTTTAATGTTTACTTGTTATCTTATCTTCCTTAAATGAGGGAGATATATTTGTAACTTACAAATCTAAAAAAGGCAATTCTCGTATTGAAAGAATGCTTCGGGAGATTATAGTTAAAAGGGTGCAAATGTCTCACCTCCTTCCTTTAAAATCCTGGAGTGGAAACCATCAAATCCTGAGAATTTGTCTATCTTTAGTGCCCTTTTCTCTGCCCTTACTGTTTTCCAGCTTATGCTAACTTTAATGAGTTCTACTCCTTGATTCATTATTAGTTTTCTTTAAATATCAGGAATTTTATTCTCTTCCTCTATCATTCAAGAGGTGTGCTATTTCTTTATTTCCATTTTTGATATTCTCACCAGCTGTTTTAAAGGCCCATACTGACTCTATGACTAAAAAGCATAGTCAGGGATAGAGTTATACAGCATGGAATCTGTTCGAACCAGTCCATGCCCACCATGTTCGCAAACTAAATTAATCCCACCTACCTGTGATTGGCCCATATCCCTCCAAACCTTTCCTATTCATGTACTTACCCAAATGTCTTTTAAACATTGTAATTGTATCTGTATCCACCACTTTTGTCTGGCACACAAACTACTCTGTGTAAAAAAAGTCGCTCCTCATGTCCTTTTTAAATCTTTCTCCTCTCACCTTAAAAGTATGCCCCCTAGTTTTGAGCTTGCCCGTCCTAGGGAAAAGAATCTTGTTATTCACCTTATCTGTACCTTTCAGGATTTTATAAACCTCAATAAGGTCACCATTTTCTTCCAGTATAATTGTAAAATCTGTGTAAACCTTGATATCCCTTGTAAATTTCCTTTTGTATTCTTTTTTATCAGCAATTACTTTTTTTTAATTTTACTTTGCTGTTATTTATATGACATGTATTCTGTCAATCAGCTATTTTATTTAAGAACTAGAGCTTTTTCTTCTTAATATGTATTTTTCCAGTATTAAACTAACTGTGATTGGAACACTTTCACTGCTCAGTTGTAGTTTTATTCAATAACCTTTTTGACCTACAGTCCGCAGTCATCAGTAACTATCTTATGCAAGTCAGTCTTAACACATTTACTGAAACTACATGTTTCCCTTTTCAATCCTAACATTAAATTGAAACTATTATGATCACTGTTAATAAAATGTTATTTACAGTTACGATTTTAACTAAGTCTAGCTCATTACTAAATCTGATATGCATTGTCCTCTTGTTGGTTCTTGAACACCTTGTTTCAGAAAACTAAATGGAATGTACTCAAGAAATTGACCAATTGAGCTACTTTGCAGTTCCTAATTCACATGAAAATTAAACACTCCCATTAAAACAGTTTAAATTTTTCCACAAAGAAACTTTAATCACTGAATTAAAACATTTTACCACTTAGTTGCTGTTATGAGGAGGCTTGCAGACAATTTCCGCTTTGGTAATTCAGTTCTTTATCATTCTTCAATCCTAACCATGCAGTGTCTGCTGACTTCCAATTATTAGAACAAGAAGAAAATCTCTCCAACAATTCTTATAATAAAATTCATGTTGCAAGCTTCAAATGTTATAACTGACCAATATTACGAATGTTCTTGTTCTTGGACTAAGCAGACTCAAAATAGTGGATACTGGGCAAGATTTTTTTATTCATTGACAGGATGAGGACATCGCTGGACCTGCATTTATTGCTGGTCCAGCGATAGACAGAGATAACACAATATGGAGCTGGAAGAACACAGCAGGCCAGGCAGCATCAGAGGAGCAGGAAAGCTGACGTTTCAGGTTCGGACCCTTCTTCAAAAATGGGGAGGGGGAAGGGAGCTGGGAAATAAATAGGGAAGCGGGTGGGGCTGGGGAAGGTAGGTGGGATGGTGATAGATGAGTGTAGGTAGTAAGTGGTAGGGATTGGTTAGTGAGATGGGAGGGGCAGATAGGGGAGAGAACAAGACAGGCTTTTACAACAAATCAACAATGGATTCATGGCCATTATTAGATTCTGAATTCAATAAAAATCTGGAATTAAAATTCCACCATCTGCTGTGGTAGGATTTGTACTCAGGTCCTTGGAACACTACCGGGGTCTCTGGATTAACAGTCCAGCAATATTACCATTAGTCCATCACCTCCCTATTTAAACAACAGAGATTATTTAAACCTTTATATATTGCTTTGCAGCCAGTGTGCCTGACTTTTAGATGTTATTGTATGAATTTCCATAACATTTCTCACTGAGCGACTGATACACCTTTAAATGCTTGTAGACTGTAATATGATTAATCTTAATACGATTGTTTTAAAATTTCGTTGCATTAGGGAATGTTTGCTGTATTTACTACATTTCCTTCTTTCCTATTTCCTGCAATACCGTTTCCTTTCTCCCAGTTTATGTATCTCCACTATATCTGGTTTCCATACCAGTGTTTCCAACACGTCCTCCTTTTCCATCTCTTAATCATGTCTATCCCACTTCCCAATCTTCTGCTGTCACATTTCCCAAAGCCACAATAGTCCCCTTTGCTCTCATTATCCACCCTAACAGCCTTCACATTCAATGGATCATCTTCTGCCATTTCCACTACCTCCACTGCATGATGCCTTCAGCAAACACAACTTCACTTTCCCTTTCAGCATTCTGAAAAGACAGTCCCAGGTTGGTAAGACTAAAAGAAACCTTTTGGTTACAATCCTGAACTTCTAGCTACTCGTTATTTTCATTCTCCACTCTATTCCAACCCTGACCTCCCTGACCTAATAAAGGATAGTATCTCATTTTTTGATTAGACAGTTTACAGTCTTCCACAACACTGAGTTTCACAATTTTCAGATTGGAACATCTGCTCCCATACAGCACAGCAACAGGCCCTTTGGTCCATCAAGACTGCACTGACAAATAAGCCTTTCTAAAGTAAAACCATTTCGCCTCTGCACAGTCCGTATCCCTCTATTCTCTGCCTATTCATGTATCTGTCAAGATGCCTCTTAAATTTTAATATTGTATCTTCTTCTACCACCTACTCTGGCAGCACATTCCAGGCACTTACCAAACTCTGCTTAAAAACCGTCTCTCTCTCTCATCTCCTTTAAACTTTCCCTCTTTTAACCCAAACCTATGTCCCCTGGTAATTGATATTTCTACCCTGGGAAAATGGTTCTGTCTATCCATGTGTCTCATCATCTTCTAAACTGCTATCAGGTTGCCCTCAGCCTCCAACATTTAAATGAAATCAAAGAAAGTTTGTCCAATCTATATTCATAGCTAACACTCTCCGAACCTGGCAACATCCTGGTAAACCCTTTCTGGCCCCTCTCCAAAGTCTCCACAACGGTCTTGTACTGTGGTGAGCAGAGCTTTACGCAATATTCCAAATGCAGCCTAACTAAAGCTGCAAAAATGATTTACCAATTTTCTATGTTCTGACCAATGAAGGCAAGCATGCCATACACCTTCTTGACCACCTTATCCACTTGTAATGCCACTTTCAGAGAACTGTGGACCTGTTGCTTAGATTCTGCTGTACGTTAATGCTTCTAAAGGCCTTGCCTAACAGTTGTTAGTGAACATTTTGGTAATTCCCAATCACAGCTCCTCTAGACCCATTTTTAGTTTCTTACATGACCCATTACCATTAGCTTTTACATTGCGCCATCACTATTTTTGCGATGTAATCAACTCCTGACTTCCACGCTATCATAAAAGTTTCCTTTCCTTCTTTCCCCTCTTTTTGCTGCCTTTTTGCTTGTGTAAAATTTGTTACATTGTTAACATTTTCTGGTTCTGATGCAAGGCTTTTGAACTAGAACAATTACAGTAATAGACTCTCCCTCTACAGATGCTCTCTAACCTTTCCAACATTCTCTTTTTTACAGCTGCGAAAATCTCTGTTACTTAGAAGTCCATATTACATTGATTCAAAATGTAATTGCCAACTACGTGTCATCAATTACAATGTAAGCTCAGTATGCGATTTAGATAAGAGGCCTACTCATAAGAATATGCAAGAAATAAGGACAAATGTAGGCCATACAGCCCTTCAAGTCTCCTCCACCATTCAATAAAATCATTACTGAACAATTACATCAACTCTACTTGTCCTATCCCATTACCAGATCCCTTGATTTCTTTAGTCTCCACAAATTCTTGAATCTACTCATTGACTAAGCATCCAAAAACTTCTCGAAGTAGAAAGTTCAAACATTTCACAATCTTTGGAGTTAAGAAATTTCTCTTTACCTCACCTAAATGGTTGGTCACTTAAGCTGAAGTCATAATCCTTGGTTCTAGATTCTCAGCCAAAGAAAACAGCTTCCCACATCAATCCTGTTTAGGCCTCAGTGGTTTTTAGACAGTTCAATGGGATCTCTCACATTCTTCTCATCTACGATAATATGGTGCAACTCTACTCAAGCTCTGCTCATAGGATACACTGTCAGTACCAGGAATCAATCTAGCGAACTTATGCTACTCCCCTTCTAGGAAAGCATATCCTTTCTTCATTAAGGAGACTAAACTATAATGGTACTCCAGATGTGGTCTCACGAAAACTCTGTATATAATTGCAGCAAGACTTCCTTACACTTACATTTTAACTTTTTTTAGAATTTGCCTTCCCTAGACTCAGATTTGTCCCTACATGGAAATCTCTAAAGCTACATTGTTATTCAGGAATAAAATATTTTGAAAAATTGATCCTTAAGAAACTGGATTGGGAGGGAAATGATTGGATCTAAAGGAAGCTGATTCAATTTCGGCCAGTCAGATCTGAAACAGTGGAAAAATTGAGGATGCAGAAGTGAAAGGAGATCATTGTTAAGGATGTGAGGGTAGTGAACATAAAAGGAATGGTTTCGAGAGCTAAGTAACACAGCAAAGCCTGCTTTTTTATAAACAGGTAATGAATGGAAAATTCTACCATATGCCTTGAAAGGTAAGCAGACCTCTTTACACTGAATATTATTCCAAAATAGATTGTTTATTTCGTATTGTTTAGTTACTATATTAATGAATACCTTATATATAGAAGCATTATTATTATGATTCATAAATGGCACATTCAATAGATTGTATAATCTTGTAAGATAGCCCTCCTTGTTTCTAAATGTATTTTGTTAATTCACATGTCCTTGTTATACCTTCTCATATGTGTTAAATCTAGGTTTACTTACACAGTAGGTTATTTGCTTAAAATGATAACAATGTGAGATTTGGGAACTACGCATGCTGTTTGCTCTGAAGCCACAGGTGGATCTGGATCAACAAAGTCAGTATTTGCTTCACTTCATGAAGATACCATCATTGACAAAGATAATATGCTTAATCATGCAGACATAACACAGTGTGGAGGTGGAGGAACACAGCAGACCAGGCAGCATCAGAGGAGCAGGAAAGTTGACGTTTCAGGTAGGGACCCTTCTTCAG
>NC_063332.1:105492394-105538495 GCF_021869965.1 Rhincodon typus
TCCTCTGATGCTGCCTGGTCTGCTGTGTTCCTCCACCTCCACACTGTGTTATCTCTGACTCCAGCATCCGCAGTTCTTGCTACCTTCATGCTTAATCATGCAGCTCGCCTTTCCCTGGTATCTAGTGTTGTGCTTCACCAATACAGCAGAACAAGAAAGAGATTGATGAGATGTGATTCCAGCTTGCTGGAGGAATGTTTTAATGCAATAATAGTTAGCTGTGAATGGACTTGAAATGTTAACTTTGCTTTCTCTCCACAGATGGTGCCAGACATGCTGAGCAGTTTCTGTTTTTGTTTTTGAAAGAAATACGGCCTGCTATATCAGTCAAAGAGGAGTGGGCCTAGCTTTTACACCGAAACATATACTGTAATAGTACCGCTAACTATTTTCTGTGTGTATATATGCATAAAACATATACATAAGGTAATAAATCTCAATTTCACAAGCCTATAAATTTATTGCGCTAGTTTTTTGCAAGTAGTGGAATAAAGCTGCAGAGTGCAAAGGAACAGAATATATTTTATCTTGAGTACTGTTGTATGATCACAGATGAAACAACAGATACACCTATGGCATAAAAGGCCTGAATTCTGGCCAAGATTTCCATTTGACTTTGTCACATGCAAGTTCATCCAGTCAATTTTAGCCCACTCTCTGAATCTTTCCCTCATCACTTGGTAAAGAGAAAAGCACAAGCCAGAATTCCCTTCCTTTCTTTCAAATGCATTCTTTTGTTGTTTAAACATGATAGCTGGAGTGGGCAACTGCCTTTCAGATAGTCACATTGCCGATCATTCAAAAACGAATGCCTAATGGATAGCGAAGATAAGATAGGAAAAATATTAAAAACAAAAACATATTCTATTGCAATTATCATTTCAATATTCTTAGATCAGAATCCAAGCTTTTCCTGTATACTCCAAAATTTCTCTATGCATTTTTCCTGCAGCTCCTTCATTTTCCTGTATGTTTCCTGTATACACCCATAAATGAAAGCACACCAAGAAAGTCCGGAAATTCAGAAATTGCTTTGCTCTCTGCTTCACAGCAAAGAAATAAATGAGAGAAACAAACAATTGTACTCGGGTATAACCTGAGCAATACAAATAGCTCACAGAATAATATAAAAGTTTGGAAATACAAGATACACTATTTTGAAGTCATTAAAAAAAGAGTTCTTACAATTATTGAAACATAATTGAAATGAAGGAGAGGAATTGATTGGAGGAGAGGATAATATCTTCCTGGTTGCCAGTCAATGATCAGGGGATTCAAAGTAACTGCTTGAAAAACACTAAACGGAAGCAGGAGAGGAAAAAGTTTTAGCCAGTCCTGGAGAAATTATGACCTTTCAAACAAAGCTGTTAAAAGAAAAAAAAGACAAGGAACAAAATAAATTGCGTGATATATAAGATTTAAGCAGATCAAATAGCAAAAGAGCAAATCTGCTGTTTGATGCACCCTGCCTTACTTGTAAGATGGATGTTGCAGAAGAGAAACTTATGAATCAGCATTACTAGTGTCAATCACTTCTACAAATGAGTATAAACAATTTACTGACAACATTCTGTGTCTTGTACTGTTAAGACATTCACTATAATGCTCGGAAGAGTTGAGTAAGGCTTGAACAAACCTTTGACATGAAAATCAAGACCAAGCGCGTTCAAAATTATTAAATACAATTAGCTTTAGAAACATTAAAAAGGATAAAGCAACTGGTTTGCTGCAGGAATTGAATAAAAAGATTTGATGATTATCAAGTCCCAACTTCACTAAAGCCACAATGAAAACACTGAAGGTTGGTTGATTATTCCCCAACATTTCTATATTTGCTTCAAAAAGGAAGTTTATGACAGTTGTCCAGGCAGCATCAGAGGATCAGGAAAGCTGACGTTCTGGGTCTGGTCCCTTCTTCTGAAGGTCCATATTTCTGAAGAAGGTTCCAGACCCATAACGTCAGCTTTTCTGCTCCTCTGATGCTGCCTGGCCTGCTGTGTTCATCCAGTTCTACACCTTGTTATCTCAGACTCCAGCATCGGCAGTTCCTACTATCTCTGAGATTATGACAGTTACCCTGTTGAATGTAGATTACATATAACACTTATGCTGCGGTCACGAAGCTAGAAGAGGCAATCCCTTACTTAATGTGCAGCAGTCAACCTTAATTAACTAAAGGGTGCACACCAAAAGGATTGAAAGCACAAGGCCTTCTCCAGTTACCTTCGAAAACAAAAGCACAGCATACTCTCTGACTGTTCATCTTTCATCAGATGCAGGAACATTCTCGACAGGATGCAGCAACCTCTGTCAGAAACTTGGCTTCTCCACGTACATTCCAGTACTGCAATTTGCACGTAGACCCTGGTTAGCAAATAATCATTTCGGCTTAGTCAAGTTAACTTATCCTCACAACATGGTTGTCCTTTGGCACCAGTGTTACTTATTCTGACACCAAAGTCATTAGCTGTTGAGACTCTAGGTGAGGTAAGGTGGGCTCTACATTTTAAAAGGTTTTCACAGCAAAAAGCACAGCATGAGATCATCTTATATTACAATAGGGTGTTATTTTTATACTTCTCCTTTCAATCTATTTATATCTACTCAACATTATACAACAATAACTCAACAAATAAAATCAAAACACAGAAGAAGATCATTCTGCTTATCTTGATTTTATTGGTGCTTTTAACCATCAACTGTGATCCTATCTTCCTGCACTTATTTCAAATCCCTTTTTTTTTGTGTTAAATACTCAAATATTTCCTTTTTTAAATGATATCGTTGTTGTGATTGTAACATTCCTGTTCCAATGTTCCAGGATGGTGTAATGCATAGAAGAGACCATGTAAGTGGTGGTGTTTTCATGTGTCTGTGTCCATGTCCTAGGTGAAAGGGATTGTGGATTTGGAATGTGTTCCTGAAGGAGCTATGATGACCCGCTGCAGTGTGTTTTGTAAATAAGACGCATTGCTGGCACTGTGCACTGATGCTGGAGGGAGTAACTGTTCAATGTGGCAGATCGATGCCAATCAAGCAGGCTGCTTTGTCCTGGATCATGCTGAGTTTCCTGAATGTGGTTGGTGCTACATTCATCCAGGAACATGAAGAATATTCCATTATATTCTTGACTTATGTCTTGTAGCTGGTGAACAAGCATTGAGAAGACAGGAAGTAAGTGTATTCTACGTCTTTTTATTCTAAACTCCCACTTCTCTGTAGAATATATTTAAATGATATCTTATTTATCTTGTATTTAAATATCACACGCCGACCTATCTTTTTTTAATCGATTTGCATTTTGTAAGCTTCTTTTTCATGCCACAGAAAAAGTTTCTGCGCATTCTTTTTAAACTTATGGCCTTCTTTTTCTTTGCAAAGTTAGATTTATGTCATTGTGTTTACTTTCGGGTTGTTCACCTTCCTGCTTGGCCACTGTTAATCAGATCGAGCAATGAAGATTTTCTTTCAGTTTACCACTAAAGAAATAGAAATTGATTAAGGCTAAAGTCATTAAATAGAATTTTCTATCTTATTGCAGTTTACCTTAGTGCAATGAGTTACAGCTGCAAACCTCTCTAAACTACCTGTGAATTTTATTCTGGGGGATAAGTTTCTCTCCATTGGTAAACAAGAAAGAAAGACTGAGCCATAGCTGGTACTATACTCCCATTACATGACAACCAAAACAAAAGCAATTCTCTTTGGTTAAAGGCACTATATAAATTGACATTAACACCTGAGTGACCTTCACTCAGAAGTACCCGACTTAGGGAAGTCTCCTGTATGAATGGACACAATTCTTTGTGAACATCTGTCAGCAAGTGAAAAGTGCGAGAAAAGAACTTGAGAAAGTAATGCCAGTAATCTCAAGGACAAGTACCAATTCCATCTCCCAGAACCACTTGCCAAATGTGTGGTCGGAGATGCGGCTCTAGGATCTGGCTCATCAGCCACTAAAGGATCCGTAGAACCCATGAACAGCGACATGGAATTACCTTGGTGGACAATCATACTCGCTAGCGAGTAATTGCAGATGACAAAAACAAAATAAATGCAAGATTATGTAATAATTAATTAATAAGACCACCCCTGTTCTTTTCTATGTCACCTGAAAATATTATATCCAGAAATATTTAGCTCAATCTCACCCCAATGACTTCCATCAAGGTAACAATATAAGTTCTCCGTTCTAGTTAGAACCACCAGTTCTCTCATCACATTTCTAATACTGGTCTATTTGTACTTCTTGGCATCCTTTTCAATATAATTCTTTTCTCCATTTCTTTGCTTTTCTTCTTATTAAATTCTATTGTTTGTAAGATATCTTCCATAAGATTACAAGTTTACACTGATTTATTACACTTGAATTTATCTATCGTCAATTGCCTTATAGTTTAAATCCTCCCACTGCTCTGTTTACTCTCTCTGTACTGTAACATTGGTACAGAATTTCAATAAAACTGTGTTACATGGAGTTTCTATTAGCCCAAACTTCAGCCCATTGCCTTAAAATAAATCTGAAAGCCTCTCAACTATATCACACCAAAACTTGTATTGAGTATAATCTTTTGCTCCCTAACTTGTCTAGCTGATATGAGAGAATGTGAGCATGTGACAATAAAGCTAATTCAATTCAGAATGTAATCCTCAATTTATTGTGTTGACATCCTGTTCTTCAATCTCTCAAAATTGCCAAATTCCCCTTTAAAGACATTTATGCTGGTTGTAAAATGAATCACGTCTTTAGAAATCTGATCCCTTGTTTGAAGAATTTTCTCAATTTGCTCCATTGCTTCCCTTCATTCCAGCACATTTCAGGAATGTTGAAGGAATATTGGGCTTTCTTGATTCCATCATTTCCTCCCACTACTAAGAAACGACTTCACAATCAAAGTTAATAACTACAGAGGCCACAACGCTCTTCCTCAGATGTCATTGGCATCCTACCATCTGCATATGATGATGGACATGCAACAACTCAAATAAGTTAGGTATAGCACAGCAGCTTAAATTGATGTACTTTAGCCAATAGCTGAAGAGAGCTTTTTATGAAATGCAGGATCCGTGACATGTGTCTCATTTGAAGTGGTTATCGGGTTTTGTTGCGGATTGTTGATTTTGATGTCGGCACCCATTGTAACCGTTGATCATCATGGTGGCATATGCCAGCCCACAGGTGATGGTGTCATTTCGTTCTGTGATTAGTTAGTATCTCACAGAGAGAGAGTCCATGTTTAGAGCCATCATGTTATGCTTGAATTCTTGAAGCTGTGCTTTGGGTGACATATTTTTCATTTGGCTCCAGCTACCTCATTATAGAGAAAATCCTTAGGAATTTAATCATGTTCCACCCTGAGAAAACGACTAGGGGAGCTAAGTCACCTGTGCCTGATGAGTACCACCATACTTGGCAGCTTCACCCTTAAGTAGATGATTTGGAGTTGGGGACCACGTGTAGGGTGTCAAAGTTTGCAGATGACACTAAGATGAGTGGCAGAGCAAAGTGTGCAGAGGACTGTGAAACTTCGCAGAGGAACATAGATACATTGAGTGAGTGGGTAAAGGTCTGGCAGATGGAATACAATGTAAATAAATGTGAAGTCATACATTTTGGTAGGAGTAATAGTAAAAAGGATTATTACTTGAATGGTAAAAAGTTGCAGCATGCTGCTATGCAGAGGGACCTGGGTGTCCTTGTGCATGAATCACAGAAGGTAGGTCTGCAGGTACAACAAGTAATTAGGAAGGCAAATGGAATTTTGTCCTTCATTGCTAAAGGGATTGAAATTAAAAGCAGAGAGGTTATGTTGCAGCTGTACAAGGTGCTGGTGAGGCTACACCTGGAGTACTGTGTGCAGTTTTGGTCTCCTTACTTGAGAAAGGATGTACTGGCACTGGAGGGGGTGCAAAGGAAGTTCACTAGGTTGATTCCGGAGTTGAGGGGGTTGGCTTATGAGGAGAGACTGAGTAGATTGGGATTATATTCATTGGAATTCAGAAGATTGAGGGGGGATCTTATAGAAACATATAAAATTATGAAGGGAATAGATAAGATAGAAGCAGAGAGGATGTTTCCACTGGCAGGTGAAGCTAGGACAACAGGGCATAGCCTCAAGATTAGAGGGAGCAGATTTAGGACTGAATTGAGAAGGAATTTCTTCACCCAGAGGGTTGTTAATCTATGGAATTCCTTGCCCAGTGAAGTAGTTGACGCTACTTCAGTAAACGTTTTTAAAAAAAAGGTAGATTTTTTTGAACAATAAAGGAATTAAGGGATACGATGAGAACGCGGGTAAGTGGATCTCAGTCCACGAAAAGATCAGCCATGATCTTATTGAATGGCGGAGCAGGCACGAAGGGCCAGACGGCCTACTCCTGCTCCTAGTTCTTATGTTCTTATGTTCTAAGTAGACTGCCATATTTGTGATTTTGTCTTTCTATGTCATGGCCAGAATGCGTCACAAACAACAGATTAAAGTTCTTGAATATTCTTTTCTTCATAGTTGTAAGTCATCCATGTTTCACAGCCATACAACATGGTACTGAAAAGATAAATATCAGAAGCCTATATCTTGCTGTAAAGAGTCTGCTTGATGTGATGGCATGCACATTATGTGAGTTGACCAAAGGTAGCAATTACTTTAATATAATACGCTGTCCCATAACCACAGTTTTCTGGATGGTTATAGCATTATAGAAGTAGCACAGTTACAACAAATTGTAGGCGTAGGAGTGACAATCTATGAATCTTTGACAGTTTCTTTGTGAATGACTGATGCTGCAATGTTAGCACTGAGAAGCTCCCTGATAAATACATGCTATATTTTTTGTTTTTGCTTGCAGTCTCAGTAGATTGTAGAGCTTGTCATCTAACCTAGTTGGCAGGTAAATATATTCCATGTCTGCTAGAAAAGAAAAGGTTAGAGGCATAGAAGAGAAGATACCAGCAAGGTATGGGATAGGACACAGCACCATAAGGTATAGGAGCAGAATTAGGCCATTCATGATTCTATGTTAAGAGTCATGGCTGATAACTTTCTCAACCCCACTTTCCTGCCTTCTCCCTATAACCCTTGATCTGCTTACCAATCAATAACCTACCTCTGTCTTAAATACACTTAATGACTTGGCCTCCACAGCCCTCTGCAGCAATTAGTTCCACAGATTCACCACCCTCTGTTTGAAGAAATTCCTCCTCATCTCAGTTCTAAAGGGTTGTGCCCTCGGATCATAGACTCTACTACTGGTGGAAACATCTTCTCCACATCCACTCGATCCAGGTCTCTCGGTATCCTGTAAATTTCAATCATATCCCTCCCTCAGCCTTCTAAACTCTATCGAGTACAGACCCATTCTTGTAAACCTCTTCTGGCATCTCTCTGATGCCAGCACATCCTCCCTTAGATATGGGGCCTAAAGCTGCTCACAATATTCAAAATGCAGTCTGACCAGAGCATTATACAGACTCAGCAGTACATCTCTGCTCTTGTATTCTATCCTTCTCGAAATGAGCATTAAAATTGCATTTGCTTTCCTAACTGCCAACTGAACTTGCATGCTAACCTTAAGAGAATTCTGAACTAGGACTCAAGTCCCTTGTTTCATTTCATTCTTCACTATGAAATTGTCAGAGGTGCTGTAGTCAAAATGTCCAGCAAAATGAATGTCATCATAAAGAATATGTGACTGAGGAGCTCTGTAGGCCATTCTCACCATTTTTTGTAGAATCCTACCTTGATGACAGCGTTGAATACTTTGGTGTGATATATGAAGGGCAATTTTCTCATAGACATAAAACTCAATCACATAGTGCATTCCTTGGTCAATATTAGCCTTAGACCATTTACACATTAAAGATATCAAGCTAGGTAGCAGCAGCTGCCAAGATCCCTGAAAGCAGAACAGAAATTATCAAATGAAATTTATGTATTGCCTAAACTACCTCTTTGGGATTGTAATGCTGTGAATACCAGAATGGAATAAATGAAATAATCCTTTGGAAGTTCTTTCAGATTATATGGTGTTGAATGCAAACTAGAATTAGTAGCTATGAACTCAATATCACAAGTCTGTTACAGCACTGCTCAAAGCTTTGCTTTCATAGTGACATCCTTGTTGTTAAATCTCTCAGTAACAGTGAACGTACACAGCTGGAGTACACAGCTAGATCAGTTCTCTTTGGAAGGTTTAGTTTAAGTTCGGTGTCATTGCTCTGCAATGATTTAACTTCATTCCGAGAAAGATCACTAACAACGTAATAAGAATGAGAGAACTTTGCTCAGCCAACTACTTTATCTTGCATGCAAGGTGGAATAGTATTTCATCCATCCTGATAGAAAGAAAATGGAACAAAATGCTGAAATTCATAAACACTTAGTGGAAATACTGTAAAATATATATTCTATACATAAAGATTATTTTTGCAGATATAATCTTTTCCAGTACCATAGCGAAGGTTTGTGTTTCCATTAATTTTTAAGTGCATGAAAAGGGAAAGAAAAGTCAAATGCAGCAATTTTATGATTTTTTTTTTAAAAAAACAGATATCCAGATGTAAGAACAATATCTTGAGGGGGGAGGAAGGGTCCTGAGGAAGGGGCACCAGACCTGAAACGTTAACTCTGTTTTCTCCTCCACAGATGCTGCCAGACCTGCTGAGCTTTTCCAGCAACTTTGTTTTTGATCTTGAGGGGGAACTTGTTGCTTTTGTGTACATCTATATGCTTTCATCCAAAAACAGAAGTAAAACATTTGAGAAGAAAAGTGAAGAAGCAGATAAATATTTTGTGAATTTTGAACAGGGCAACAGCCCATCTGCTTACATATTGAAAAATGACTCTGAAGATGAGAGAATAAGGGTTCTCCAACACTTCTGTTGTAACATCCGTACAGTAGCTGAGAAAATTTCAGAAAAATAAATCACATTTTTTCTGGCTTTTCCACCAAAATTAGAGCCTTTGAGAGAATGAGACATTGATAGTGCCACATATCCATATCAGAGCAACATTGGTAATATTTTAAAGCCAGTAGAAGGGACTACAAAACCTAATGGCAAATAATAAATATCAGACACATGTTGAACATGTTTTGGCCTTTTGGAAACTGGGAGTCAATTGATAGTGTAATGCAGGGAAACCTCTAACTAGGTCAAGGGTGTTAAAGTCTGCTACATATCACAGATGATTCAGTTGCTTGAAAATGAATTATAGACAAAAGGTCCCAGATACATTTCCTGAGCTTGAGTTAATTTGAGTTAATTGATCTCAGCTACAGCAACGTTATAATAACAACCTCAGCACTCCTGAACATGGAAAAAGCAAATGAAAAATAAAACCAGCCAGCTCCCCATTCCTCAATCTACCTGCAACTGCTCATGAGCCTCATCTGAATGTAGGGTTAGCTTGGCTATGATGGTCTTTGAAATTAAATCCGTTACTATTTATTTTGGGAAATTACTATAGATATGATGTTAATTTGCAACAACCATGATCAATTATGAGAAAATAAGCTTGCAAAATGCAAATAACCTTCACAAATCATGTTCTATTGCAAAACATTAGATATTTACGATAATGAGATAACAAGGTGTAGAGCTGGATGAACACAGCAGGCCAAGCAATATTTATGTTTTTTTTAACCACTTTGAAATTATGGCAGTGTCCAGGAGGCCCGGATTCGGGTCCCACCTGCTCCAGATGTATGTAATAAGATCTCTGAACAGGTTAATTAGAAACTGTCTATATTCACACCCCTGAGGGCTCTTGTGGTGCAGTGGTAGTGCCCCTACCTTTAGACCAGGAGACTTGGGTTCAAGTGCTACCTGCTTCAGAGGTGTGTAATAACACCTTAAAATTAGGTTAGAAAGTATCTATGTTAACAGAACACATCCAATTACACTAGAATGTAGTCTGTAGCGATGAAAAAATATCATTGCAAGCAATAGTGCCAGAGATGAAACACGCCAGTTTTGTAATTTTACAAAATTTTGTAATTTCAACATCATGAAGCCTTATGACAAAGTCAATAAGACCACATTATTTGGAGTGGTAGTAAGCTGGTGAGCACAGAATACTGGTTTAAAGGTGATGATTTTAAAGGCAGATTATTTAGTGGAGATTTGGGAGAATATTTTTGAGAACAATTGGAATGCATTGCCTGGAAGTGTGGTGGATTTACAAGAGAGAGCTGGAGAAACACTTGAAAAATTCAGAAGAGTGGGAGTAATTGGGCAGCTCCTTTAAACAGTCAGCGCAGACACAATGGTTGAAGTTGCCCCCTTTAGTTATGCACTGTCCTACAATTCAATGACAATGGTCAAGGGGTCACAATCCTCTCAAGGCTCTGCAAGTAATATCTGACTCAAAGTGTAAACTTTGTTTCTTCTGCCAAAGTAATCACCAGATCTGCTGAATATTGCCAGCAACTTCCTTTTCAAATTTTCAGTGTCCACGGTATTTTGTTCTTACTGGAGCGCAAACTTGCCTGGCACATTTGGTAAATCAGCTTTCAAGGAGATTCATACCTTCCTGACAAACAGCAGATTTACCTGAAGATTGGAAAATATAAATCTTCCACTTTGCAATTCCATCCAATGCAAACCTTTTCAGCGATATCAATGATTTGACTAGAACTGGCTGAGGACAAATCGCTGAGACAATTGGTAATTTTTTCAAAGATCACACTGACTTGTGCCAACTTATTCAGGGAAGGTTTCAACTGGGACCTTAAAGGGTGTGGTGTAAGGGGTTAATTATACCTTGCCTCTAAGAATAGCCAGTTGGCACGTGCAAATTGAACTATGTTGTGGTGACATCAGATCACACGGAAACAGAACCAGAGACTGTAGGGTTCTAGAAGATGCCCTCTCCTACCATATCTCATATACAGTGTCAATATAGTTTGGAGCTGGAGGATCACAGCACGTCAAGCAGCATCAGAGGAGTTGGAGAGTTGACGTTTCGGGTCAGGAAACTTCTTCAGAACTTCAGTTCTTCAGAAGAAGGGCCCGAACCCAAAACATCGACTCTCCCCCTACTCCTCTGATGCTGCCTGACCTGCTGTGTTCCTTTAGCTCCACACTGTGTTGACTGTGACTCAGCATCTGCAGTTTTTGCTATCTCTGAATATCTCATATACAGTTATGTTTAATAACACTTGTCAATGCTCACTCACAAGTGGATAGATCTCATCTTAGCAGTGGTGACTAGACCTTGATAATTGGAGGCAAATGGCAAGGAGTGCCTGAAGTGAAGCCCGGTGGCAGTTTCGTGCTACAGGTGAAAAATGAAACTAGCCCAGCAATCTGACTCTGGGAGCATGGCAAATTCCAGAAGGGAAACCCAACAGTAACATGAGGCGACAGTAACAACAGTGATCAACCTCAAGGCTCACCTAGGCAACGGACCACGGAGAAGGAAAACATGCACAAAAGCTGTAGAAATGCAGGAAATAGCTCACTGCAGGAAAGTCAGCAAGCTTCCAGCAAAAGCAAGTGAACACTGAGTAAATAGTATCACATGGCTTACAGGCATAAAGAAGAAATGAAAACTCAAAGAAATTCACTAATGGCAAATACATGAAGAAACAGGGTACAGTGGGTGCCATTAAGGAATCTGACCAGCAGAAATTCAGCTAGTTTTATAGAGAGCCACAAATGCCAAGAGGAAGATAATGTTACAGCAGCAGCACCAAAAATTAAACAGACGCCACAGTAATCTGTGTTCCAGCAACAGAGGACAATGGAGCAGAGGATGAATTCTTCCTGTGGGACATTGCAGAACCAGTGCAACGTGCCAGCTTCCCTAGATGCGCAGACCCATAAGAGAAATCCTGGAATGTTGAGATCATGGTTAGAGACAAGAAAATTAATTTTAAATTGGATACAAGGGCAGATGTATTGATTCTTTCAAAAGCTTGCTTGCCATGTTCAAGGCAAGCAATTCTCAGACCAGCTTTGATTCAAATTTGGGGCACATGCATTATTAAAATCAAAATCAAAGAGCAGATCCGTGCTAATCTTTGCTAGAATGAAAGAGAGACAACAGAAACCCTACAGATCATTCCAAATCATTTCGATTCTTTATGAAGCAGAGCTATGTGTATAGTTTTGAATATTCTCAAGTTGGCAGACACCAGAGGCAACAGAGTCATAAGACTATTAAAGGGCAAGGTAGACCTTTCATTCTCTTAAAGAAGCAGCAACACATGGTGGGAAAAGAGGCAGCAAAGATAAAGATGGAACTCAAGACATTGGGTTTGCTCTTCCAGGAGATAGTGATAGAAAAGGAACCCAACATTAATGTTATTTATTCAGTGGAAGCAGGGGCGTCAGGCCTTCCTGTATTCCTGAATTCAGGGGGTATTGTCTCTGGTGTCTCTTTTTTTTTAAAAAAGGGAATTATTCTTCTGTTAAAGAAGGCAAATTGGAGGTAAAGTTCTGTACTTATTCACAGAACTTGCCAAGGAGATGTAATGACAGCAAATGCGACCACAGTTAGAGGAAGAAAATCCCCCCTGTGTAGAAAGCCAGAGCACTACACAGAACCAGGAATGAGACCTTTTAACAGCGCGACTATAGACAGTTGATACATGATAAGGATCTGTGGATTTTCAATTATACCTGAGAAATGAATTGGCTCAATATCTCACAAGTGACTATATAACACTTAAAAATCAAAATCAGAAATGGTGGATATATGAAGCTTCCCATCAGGCACACAAGCCTGTCTCTTTGAAGGATATATATTTTGTACCTCCAGCATTTTTATTTTATTTTACCAAACCAAAGTTAGATATGGAGTAAGGGATAAACTAGAGAGCTTAAGGACAGTTTTGATGATGAAAAGAATATTTTGTTAGTGATTGCGAACTTTTACAAAGTTCCCATTATAGTAAAGCCATATTTCAGTAATGCATGAAAGTACAAGCAGTAAAATGAAATATCTCTTCACTCATTTTGATGAAAGCATGAGTTTGACATCAGTAATAATGCAATATCAACAAGATACAATTTGTGATAGTAGGAACTGCAGATGCTGGAGAATCCGAGACAACAAGGTGCAGGGCTGGATGAACACAGCAGGCCAAGCAGCATCATATGATGCTGCTTGGCCTGCTGTGTTCATCTAAGATACAATTTGTAATCTGTTTGGACTTCATAAAGTAGTCAGGTTAAACATCAGATTTAGTAATTAGATCTGCACAAACACTTCAAATAGACATTGTATTAATGTGGATCACAAAAGGCTTTTTATGGCATCAAGAGTAAAATCCCTCCCCATGCTGTTTTCCATTACGAAATTATTTCTGTAAAATGGAAAGAATATCAATGTATTTGGTAATACTTTGCATCTGGCATGCTGTTCTACCTGATGTTTGATGCAAGGTGTGAATCAGCCCATTCTGATCATGATAAATGCAAAAGCTCACCTAAAATTTTTATTAAAAAAAAGAAAATATTGTGCATGGCAGTGGCCATGATTCAGAGACTAACCATCTACTGCAAAATGCAATGTGTTCAGATAAACGATTGTGAGCTGCTGCAGAATTTAAAAAGGCGATTTAGCTAGAGAACACCTGGTAAACAAAATTATCCAATTACACAATCATTGAGAAACCAATATGAAAAACATACAGATTAAATTATAGGGTCTGCTGCTACATTACACTTTATCCAAGATCTCCCATCTGGAAGTTTTAATGCAATTACTACTTACCAGGAAAAAAAATGTTATTTTACTATTAGTACAATGCCAATATGAACGTTAAAAATATGAACCCTTTGCCAAGCCAACCACAATACAGCCATCTATACAAACCTGAACTACAAGGCAAAGTTTCTTACTCTTACTGTTCCTTGACAAATAGATTAACGCACCACTTCCTTTTTGCTTCCACACTAGAAAACCAACTAATTAAATATAGTTTTTTCCAAGTTAACAATTTTTTTTATAAAAGAACTTACTATCTAACAGGCAGACTAGGAAGTCTAGAACAGTCCTTTTAAAATGATGGCCCTTTTACGGTTTAAGCAAACCAGGCTGACTAAGCTGCACATGTTTTTGGCATTCCTTTGCCAACCCTGGAACACAGCCAAAATTTCAGCTACATTCCACATGTTCACTTCCCAGCTTCTATGAGACTGCTTCTTAAACATGGACCTTGATATCAGTTTGGATGGAAGCCTCTTGTTCACTTTTTTTTTCCCCTTTTCAGAAACGTTTTTTATTGAGCAAATAGGAAAATGAGCTCACTGGCCGAGAAACTAACTTCAAACAATATCGAAAAGTTGTAAATTTGCACATTATTATGAAAAAGACTACTTTAAGGTCATATTTCACAAGTTCACTAAAAGAAAATGGGCTCTTTTTGGCTCAGAATCGCTCATCACAGAGTTTTTCAAGTCTGTGAATGCAGGATCCTGCATGTCACTCTACACCAGGCTTTAAACACAAATGTAATGCACTGTTCCATGTACTCAGAATGATAAAAATCTGTTTCCAAAAGATAACTTCAAACTTCAGAGAGTATTAGAAATCAAATATGAAATAAAATACAATTCCAGATTCACTAATTTGAATCTGTGCTACCAAACATTGATTTGAAAAAAAACTCAAAACTTAACTGAAGTGTTACTTAGAGAAATTCCAGATGCAACTGGAAAACATTTTCTTAACAGTCCTTGGAAGACAAAAGTGTTGTGTTGTAAAGAGATGCAAATGCAGTAAATATTCCTTAAAGTAGCCTAAGAAATCACTAACCAAGATTGTGGCTAAAAATTATATCAGATGTATAACAGTCCAATGTATTACTTTGTGTTTTTCCTTCTCCTACAATCCATTCCCAGCAAAATTTCATAAGAGTTTTGTTTAACCTAATACCAAAAGGAATTATAATACCACTGAAGTAACACCATATACCTCAAGATTCTGTGTCACGATTTTTGTTATCTTTTCACTGAACTATTTGGGACACTAGTTAAAGAAGTCAAATATTTGTTCAATGGTTTATTTTAAGTAAATCAACTAGCTTAATGAAGAAATTAAACACCAAGGTTCTAATGATGTCCTTAACTAATTGAACTTTGCTTTTATAGTTTATAATGCCAAAAATGCTCAAGTGAATCAGAGAGATTGCACAAATATTATGGGCCAGAATAAATCCCCTTCAAGTATATCATGGAGATAGCCTAGACCCTAACTTTTATCTTATTTAAAAAGGCAAGTGCAAGGATCTGTTTTTCAGACGTAACTCGGTCACACTACTTGGTTTTATGCAAAACATACTTTATTCTCACCCTATAGTTAAAAAAAGAAATAAAAGAAAGAAGAATTGGTATAACTCTATTGGAAAACGTAACAGAATAATCGACTATTTAACTACTAAAAGGCAACTGTTCCAATATAGTAACGACCTATAAATATACCCTTTGCAAAAACAAACTCAGTTACATATACTGTCTCACATGCGATGTTTCTTCAGTCAAGAAGAAAAGAACACCAAGAGAAAATTTTGGTAGACAGGAGATATGGCAGCTTCCACAACCAACTTCAAAACCCAACAACTACTGAAAGCTAAACTAAAACCCTGGTTTTGTGGGAGCCCGACTCCACTCATTCATGCTGCTTCTATTGTTCCAATTAAAAAAAAACCCAAGGCCTCACAAGCTGTTTACTTTATTGGCTTGGAAGAGACAGCTTGGCGTCTATGGTTCAAAACCTCTCCTCAAAAAAAGGACAAAATACACCTCTTAAAGCCATAGTATTGTCACACTAAGGAAGGGGAAAGATGCAAGAATATGAAATGTCCCAAGAAACAATAAGGCACTTTGATACGTTCTTCCCATTAACTTGCTCTTCCTCTGGCCTTTGCAGCACTCACTGTTTAATGGAACCATTCTCATTATCACCTGGCATCGTCAAGTACTAAGGTATTTATTCTTCATTGCTAGCCTGAACAGCAAACACATCAGTTTATCTAAATACAGGCAAAATCGCTATCCAACAATGTCTTTCATCACCAAATGTTAATGACAGTGGTCGCTATCTGCGAACAGAAGAGTGCATCATTGGCTGATTGTTCTCTTTCTAAGCTAAGAGCAATGAAGCCAATTATATAAGAAATAGGATGATGAATTAACCACATGGGTCATTAAGCTTGCTTTGCTATTATTCTATCTCACTACTCCACTGATTCCCTGAATACCCAAGAATCTGCCATAAACATTAGCCTTAAATATATTCAAAGACTGGGGCACCCAGAACTCTCTTAAGTAGGGAGGTTGAAAGATTTGCAATCCTTTAAATGAGGAAATTTCACTACATCACAGTTCTAAATAGTCTACTGTGATGGTAGCCTCATGATCTAGATTGTGCAGCCAGGGGAAATAAACTGTCAGTATCTACCCTATCAAGCTCCATCAGAATCTTATATATTTCAGTGTGACTACCTCTCATCCTTCTAAACTCTAGATAATATAGGCCTTACTTACTCAAGTCTTTATCTTCGGAGAACTTTCTCATTCAGAAATCAACAGTGGATTTTCAGTGTGCTACTACTTTACAGATAAAAGCCAAAACTGTGCACAGAACTCCAGGTGTTGGGTCACCACAGCAAAACCGATTAGACTATGGATCAAAATGGTAACTTGCTTTGTGTTTTCAGCTATAAACGATAATTGTGTTCAAATTACATTATCAGCAGAGGGTAGAAGTAAGAAATGGAAAATGATTCAAGCATTACAATAACATGTTTTGAAGTACTGTGACTGATAATAGGTTTTGAAATTCTATATTTTACATTAGCTCCCATAAATTTGAAAGTCCTCAAATATTACAGAACACCAATACACAATTGACAGTTTTGATAGATACAATACCCTTCCCAACATTCTGAATATTTTTTGCTAACATAATTATTTCACCAGCCTTCTCTTTCTTGTTCAACCCCCTTTTAGTAATGTTCCTTTTTTTTAAGGTTCCACTCATAGATTACCAATACTTTATAACAGTTGATGGAAATTATTACTAAACAAGACTATCACAATATTCAGAATTTATTACCTTTTCAGTGCTGGGGTACATGAATCTTCACACATCAGGAACATCTCATTCTAGGAAGTCTTCTTACCAAGCTACCACAATGCAATTGGCTCACAACACCCACACTGAGAAACAATAGAGGAGTGCAAGGGCAGCACAACCTTCTTGTGCACTGAGTGATTAGCCTTTGTTTTTGTAAGAGTAGTGCTGCCAGAACCTATATTAAAGAAAACTACCACAGTATCAAACAGAACACAGAATAAAGGCTCCACAAGGCAAACTCCGACTTCAACTTCTTGAGAGCAGTTATTCATGAGCACCATCAGAATGACTCATTATCGAGCTTCTGTTAAAAGAAGACTTCCTTTTATTCTTACTCCTCTTGGGCTGATGATTCATATTGAGATGGAGTTCACAAACTGAAGTTGCACAGACTGGGTGGAAGGACTGTAAATTGTATACTTTTTATTTCTTTATTTTTCTATTTTATTCCTATGCTGGACTTCTTATTTCTTAATTTTTATATTTCATACCAAAGAATCTGCACTTAAGTATGTGTACTTAGGTATCTTTGTACTTAACATGGCGCAGTAAGTGGTGACTTGTAAACTTTTCATTGCACTCGTGAGTACATGTGACAATAAAGCTAATTCTAATTCTCTGTTATCAGAATTATTGTACTTTAGGTCTTTTCTGAGCAATTGATTTGGGATGGCCTTTTGGGGAGCATGGCGGGGGGTGGGGGGTGCGCTGGGGATGTGGTGATGGGTTTGGTAACAAGCAACTTGCCAGTAATTGTCACAGGATGGAACATCAAGATGACTCTTCTCCCTGGCTCCTATTCATGAAGCAAGGGGGCATTTTCTATTGCAGGTATGTCCTGATTTTTTAAGGAGTGTAAAAATCAGTAAAAAATTGTTAACCTAGTCAGTACATGCAAAATGTCTTAGTCACATCATAATATGGCGTGACAATGCGACAATAGCCTTTATTTGTTTGACACACATATAAAGGCACAAAATAAATGCAAACATAAATAAAACTGAGTCTCCATGTGTCACACAAGTTTTCATCTGCCTTATAGACCCCATCACATACAGGAAGCATTATGGAAGCCAACGTCCCATCCATGGACTCCGTTTATCCTTCTTGTTGCTGCTGTAAGGTTGCCAACATCATCAAAGACCCCTCCCACTCTGGTAATGCTCTCTTCCAACCTCTCCTGTCAGGCAGAAGATACAGAAGCTTGAACACTGGCACCAACAGGTTCAAAAAACAGCTTCTCTCCTGTTGTTATTAGAGTGCTGAATAGACCTCTCTAATTTCAATCTAATGTTGACCTTGCCTTGTGCACCTCCTCTGCAGCCTTAATCTTGTGTGCCTGGCTCTGTCAAAGCAGCCTATGATCTGTATGTCCTTGTTTTTGCTTGCAAAACAAAACTTTTCACTCTGCTTAGGTACGTGACAACAATAAATCAAATCAAAAGCTCTTGCTACAGCTGTAAAACATCCTCAATACCTGTTACCTGTTTGCCCTGCTCTGATTACGCCTCTCTGCAGCTGAATATAGGATCATCAGGGGAGAATCGCAATCTTACTCTCCCAATCATTGCATCTAAACTTCAATCTCCACCTAGCCCACTGCTTCAGGCCACATTGAAACGCGGGGCCAACAGGAGAAACATAGCTATGTTTCCCTCCAGCACTCACTGTACCAATGAGGGAGTTTCACAGCAGAACAAATACTACTGAGTCTTCAACAATCTCTATAAACGGGTCGGCAAAACTTTATCATCCAGCAACTGTGTTACTTAAATCGCGCTGCTGGTTCTGTAATGCCAACCTCTGACGTGTAAACTGACCCCAAAGCAGAGGTCCATACATCGCCGCGATGTGCTGGTATGTGAACCACTCCAAGTGATGCAGCTCCCAGTGGCATCACTCTCTCCCTCCCGGCATGTTTGCCATTAAAGGAGCGGGTTGTTGTGGAAACCGGATCCCTTGAACTCGTTTATTCTTTCAGTCCAGACGTTTCATCTCACTTTATTCAAGGGGAAAGCTCTAGCGAGGGGACGAACCTCCCTCCTGACAATGTGATTCGTTAGGGACTTTCTTACCAAAAAGAAACAAAAATCAGGGTTAAAGGCAACAGTCGTGTGACATGATCGAACTGAAACTAATCCAGCATCGAAAATTAGCGCTTCAAAACTCAATTTTCTCCGATACAGTTCAAAACACCAATCAAGGACGACCATGCATTAACAGTTTCTACACGATCTATGTACAGCCAATGCTGCATTAAGAAAGCAGAATGCGCTGTTTTGCTTACTTCCCTCTGTGTGTGTGTGTGTGTGTCTGAGAGAGAGAGAATCACATCTTACCTTGGAGATGATCAGCGGCTCCCCATGTTCAAGGCCACCTTTCAGACTGAATCCCCAGGGAGCGCCTCCCTGCAGAAACACTTCCACAGTCACAGAGTTGTGTCTCCCTTTCTGCTTCTCGACTTTTGCTCTGTACACGCTGGGGTGCATCCTTCCACCCCCACCTCTCTTTTTACACACAGATGAAATACTCCGATAAAAGACTCCAAAATGCAATTTTTATTTTTGCAATGAAACTTGCTCGGAGGGAAAGACAAAATCCTGGTGTCTGCCCGGCTGCTCTGTTTCTCCGCAGAAACAGCGTCTGGACTAGTGCATTTCACTTAGCACCATTCCTTCAAACACAACACCACCTCAATGGCAGACTGCAAGATGCTCGCACGCATTTCCACAATGTTTCTTTTCTCTCTCCCTTTATGGTTTAGCAAAACAAATGCAGCTAAAATTCCTTTAAAATGTCAGGAGCGTTTTTCTTCAAAAAAAGCACAGAAATACTTAGAAAAGCAGCAACCAGCCTGCAGAAACTTTTCACTCTTGATTGATTATGCGCTCTCCATTCGATTCATATTTACCATTACAACTGAGCTTCTGGGGGGAGGGAGGGAGAAGGCGCTTTCCCGTCACTGCTCCTTGCTCCTGATGCTCGCCTGTCAGAAGAAATCACAAAAAGGGGGGGTGTATTTCCAGTCACCTGGGGCTTTTATGTTCTTCCATGCAATCTCCTCCAGCAAAGATCACAGGTTATAATCACAGACGGCACAGGGGTAGCAGTGCGAGCCTGTTGCCGGCTCGCTGGAAGTAGGATTTGTGGAGCAGGAGGAGTTGGCACTGGGAGTACATGCTGGAGTCAGTGTCCCTGTCGGTGGTCGGAGCCGCCTCCCCCTGCTGCCGCTGCAGTTCCTACCAACAGCGCCTCCTCGCTTTACTCCTATCTCTCCACTGGCGGCTCTCGGGAGTTTCTCAGTCGCAACAGCAGCACAGAGCCCCCCTTTCTTTCTTTCTCTCTTTCTCTCCTATGCTATCTCTTCCGCCCTATGCCAGCCTCTCGCCCATCCACACTGACCGGGAAGTTTGCAGGCACCCGGTCCCGCATGCGCCCTGCTCAGCAGCGCCTCCGGGGCGACGCTCCCGCTCGCCCGAGGCTCCTGGAAAAGCTTCAGGGTGAGGCTTGGCTCCCTGTTACCCTCAAAACCCAAAGGAGAGCCAGCCGAGCCGTGGGCAATTGACCGCAGTAATCTTATGCTGTACAGCAATCACAGCTCATCGTATCCCTTAAAGCAGCATGTTCACACAACGCCTTTTGAATATTTGATACCAGTGTCAGGTCTCAGACGTGAGGGAAGCAAGCAGACCGCCCCGCTTCCGGCTGATATTGCCCGCATCAAACTCACACCAAGAAGCAATGTGCGGATGACACAAAACCTGGACCTATGATGAACTTTGCTAGAAGTCACACGACACCAGGTTTATTTGAAGTCCCAAGCTTTCCGAGCGCTGACGAAGGAGCAGTCTCCAAAAGCTTGGGATTTCAAATAAACCTGTCGGACTATAAGCTGCTGTCGTGTGACCTTGTCCACTCCAGTCCAACACCACATTATGATGAACTGTGAGGAGGATAGAGTGAAGATCAAAATGTTTCCAGGTAAGGAATGAGGAACTTCAGCGACCTGGAAGAAGTTGTGAAGAGAGCGTTGAGAGAAGATTTTGGAGAGGTATTCAAAGCAGGAAGGGTCGGGACAGAATAGATAGGGATAAAAACTGCACCCACTGGAAGAGTGATCGAATACAGAGGTCAGGGATTTAAGGTGATTGTTTCCTTTTCCAATCGGTTGGAGGAACACGCTGCAAATAGTTAAGACCTGGAAATGGGCTACCTCAGAGTGTGATGGTGGCAGCTTTATCAAAGCATTCAAATCAAGAATGAGATTTTTTTTATCTGAATTGGAAGAATTTAATGGGTTTTTGGGGATGGTGATGGAAGGCAGCAGAATGGTATTGGGGGGAAAATGATCACTTAGAGAACAGATTTAAGGTGTCCAATGGCCTCTTTCTGTTCTGTAACAATTTTATGAGGAAGGCAGACTGGTGAAAGTTACGGGTGAAATGTAATGCAGAAAAGGCTGAAGCAACTCATTTCAGTAGGAAGTACAAGGGGGTGCAATATAAAAGAGAAAATACAGTTCCAAGGTGGGCGCAAGAACAGAGGAGACTGCTCCTTTGTCCTACCTCTGGCTTGCTGTAGTGTTCCACCGAAGCCCAACGCAAGCTAGAGGAACAACACCTCATTTTCCACTTGGGAACTCTGCAGCCCTCCGGACTCAATATCGAGTTCAATAATTTTAGGGCCTAAACTCTCCCATGTCCTACCCCCTGCCCCACACACCAGGCCTTGTTATCACTTGGCCTGTCATTTCACACCACCTATTGTTGGTCACAAACAGTCCCCATTAACAGCTATTCACCCTCCTATCCAGATCGTTATCAACTCCTTTGTCAATCCCACTGCTGTTCTGTCTCTTTGGGCTCTATCCTTTATCCTATCATTTACTCCCTACCCCATCCCGCTTCCTATTTCCTACATATAAACCAACATTTTTCTAGCTACCATCAGTTCTGAGGAAGGGTCACTGGACCTGAAATGTTAACCCTGATTTTTTTTTTCACAGATGCTGCCAGACCTGCTGAGCGTTTCCAGCAACTTCTGTTTTTGTTCCCGATTTACAGCATCTGCAATTCCTTTGGTTTTTATCTTCATATTGTGATGCTTCCATTGGTAGAAGCATCCAAAACTAGAGGGCACTGTTTTAAGGCATTTGTCCAAAGAAGCAAAGCTGATATGAACAAAAACATTTTTATGCAGTGAGCCATATGGGTAATGGAACTACATGGCCTGACGATATAGTGATGGCAAATAAATGAGGTCTTCAAAATAGAATTAGATAATTAGGAGAAGATATTTTTTAAAAAGGCTACAGGGTAAAGCTGGGGAAATGGAACCAGGCACTAACACACAGGGCTCAGTTGCGTTCTTTGTGCTGTAACCATACTATCATTCCATATGTATAAATGTTGGGCAGTCAGAGGACTTGACCACAACAAGGTACTAAGATGTGCATTTCCTAGCAGGGACACTCACTTGCAAATATTGCATTTGCCTCACTTATTGGTGCTGCAACTGGGAGAAGTCACCGGTTACAGCTTCTACTTCAGATTCAATTGGGACCTACACCCAAAGTGTTTAATGTTGCACCAGTTACCACAACTTTCCATTAAAATTTGTTTTAATCATATATGTATAATTGTCCATGTACAAGCACAATCTGGCACATTATTAGAATGCAATTGTTTACTTTCATTAAAGGTGCATTCCTTGAAGTATTTAGGATAGTAATCAAGTGCAGTTTTACAGCTGAAACAAGTTGCACAAATACAGCTGAAAACAGGTTTAACACCAAATAATCATATTTAGTGAGTCCCAGTTCTCCACCCATGAGTAATATGATCTAAAAATTCAGTGAAACTATAAACAAGACTGGTTCATTTCATAGTTTAACTAGTGTACACAAGTCATATTCTTAGTAAGGTAAGTAAATTTTGATATGAAAGAACTTTTAAAATATGCCTAACAATGCTTATGCACAAAGAAAATGAGCTTGATTTCAACCGGAAGTGGGGAGTTAGTGCGTAATCCCTTTTGTGGGAAAGGGACTGATACAGGCAGAAATTGTGCATAATGTAAATGTTTTTGAGCATTATTTGCAAAAACATTTTCTCATCTTTAGTTCTGGTCCATTTGCTTCCTTCTGGATAATACTGCCATTATTTGTGGAAACAGTTGGAAAATCTATCTGCACATGTTTTATGCTCTTCTATCCAGTACTGGACACAATGTGCACGAATTGAAAGCATCTGGCTGCACATTTCTAATGCAAGGGTAAGACTGGAAGTTTTTACAGACTGCTGGATCAGAATAAGAACCAGGACAGAATGCATCAGGAAAACTAAAGGGGATATGTAAAAACAGGAAAGTTCTATTTATGGGGCATTTCAATCAAGCATATATAAATTGGAAGTGCCCAAGAGGCTTAGACTCAAAATTTGTAAATATAATTCATGATTACTTCATGACTTGGTGTGTTTACAAAGTTACAGGAGGAAACTCTTAGCAAAACTTAACAAAGAAAACTGATTCTGACAGTGTGTCAAATTTGGAAATCTCTGGGAGGGTCAACATGACTGAAGATTCAACGCAGCCATTTAACTTTCTAAGAAGACTGACTGTAAAGACATGTAATAAGTTATAAACAATTTGCTTATGTGCAAATAGTTGCTCATATCTCAGGACAGCACAAGTGAGGGCATCTTCAAGTGAGATTTAAAAATGACGTAGGATGAATACAATAGCAAATGTCGATTTGAAAATAGAACTCAAAAAATGTAAATGGGTGCAATAGAATGACAATTTGCTTCACAAAACCTGTAGAAAATTAACTTCACAAAGCTTGCAGAAAGTAAGGAGAGGGTTCCATTGTAAAGAATAAAGAAAACTTCAGAAAGGTGACTGGGGAAGTGAAGAATACACTAGAAATAAACATGGCTACAGATACTACAATTATCAGCAAGAAATCCTTCTTGTGAGAAAGCATCAATAGAAATTGATCATTGTACAAAACTAACTGATATTTACAATAGATACGATACAAGTAAATAGTCAGACACACCACTGCAAAGAATTTAACAGATTTGACTGCAACTGTGAAGAGGAAAAAGGGTTAACATTTTCCATTCGATATGACTCTACTTCAAAACAGTCATGTTGGACTTAAGACATTAATTGTTTCTCTCTCCACATATGCTGCCAGACCTACTGAGTTTCCACAGCATTTTCTCTTACCTCAGACTTCCAGCATGCACAGTGTAAAATCAAAGATTAAGCACACTGCTATGGAATGACCTATGTTCAATGGGTTTGGGTGGGCACCAATGCCAGTCATACTAAAGGTCAGTGTGACATTAGGTTTTTAAACATCCAGGTTCTTTCAAGAATCTACTGGAAACATGTCTAGGACAGACACATAATGCTGCATCAGGGATGTCTTTAAAAAAAAAACCTCTTTTTGGAAAGGCTGGAGACCCCACGCAATTCTGAATGCAGTCGAAAAGCCAAGTTGAGATGTGTGTAGAATTTGAGTTCATTGTAGGCTCCCCATTTGGGCAGGGAACCATCAGTTCCACACATACAGCCACTGAAGCTCCAGCACTGCAGACTGCAGCCTTTAACAATAGCAAGAGGTTTTATTCAATTTATATGCAGTTAGTATGTGACCATGAGAAGCATGTTGTGCAGGTTTTCCCAGGAAGCACTCACCACTCATACATTCGGCGGCACTCAACTCATCCAGCTGTTTGCACATCTCACATAACACCATGGATGGATCCTAGGCGACAGGACATTTTCTCTCAAATCGTGGCTGTTAACACCTGCCGTGAAAATGCCTAATTACATAATTCATATGTTTTGAGAATTTAATTTTTAAACATAAGATAAGTGTGAGAAATATTTGATTTGAGAAACTGGTAAGCACCCCTAAGATAATTAACATTGAAAGGATGGTCTATGTTGACCTAACAGGGTTAGAGTCAGGGGTATGAAACCACAAAGGTGCATGACTGTTTGCTTATGAATGGAACCAGTGAGTCTGGTAGGTTTGCAGTTTCTCCAATTAAATGTATAAGTTAGTCAATTAATTTCCCTAGGTCAAAGAAATGTTGGAAAGCAACTGGCAAACAAGAACAGGTCTTATAGTATTCATATACTTGTTAGAGCAAAAGACTGTTTTGGGAAAGTAAATTAGTTTGGATCGCTATCTGGGACATTTCAAGTGGGCCACGTTGTCATGGAGATAGGTTGCAAGAAAGGCACCCTTTTTCTTTTCGGTTTATCTGTGTGCATTCCCATAAACACCAGCAGTTTTATAATCTGGAACTGGAATAGCTTGGAAGACTATCAAGAAAAAGATATACACCCAGAAGCAAGAAGACAGTGAAACCTTTTCCTGAGCTGGGGGGTCCATGGTGATGAGCTTTTGAAGTGGGCTGCCTGGCTGAATGCTATTGGAAGAACCTCAAGAAGTTGAATATCTCCAGGAATACAGAAGTGTTAAGGAGAATCAAGGCAAATTCCTAAGAGCTAAGAGTGATGCAACTTGTCTTGGTCCCAGGAGAAGTAATGGAACCCTCAAAATTCTGTACTGTAAAGGGGAATTCTTGCATGGAATTAAAAACAGAACAGGAAATGGTCTGTTGAGATTTTCAAGTTTAAAATCTAAATGTTTATGAAATATGTATAAATTGCTTTGTTTAATTTTTGTACAGTAAAGTTTTTGTTTAAAATGGGAAACTTTTTGGCATGATTCTTTCAGTTAATAACTGAGAGTACAGATCTCTTTTTTAAGAGATGATAAATTCCTTTGAGGTCATAATGTACTGTTGAGAAACCCTAGAAATGAAGCAGAGGCTCAACACAATTCCTGACATGATATAGAGCAGCCAATTGGCCCTCTGAAAATGCAGTGCCAGTTCCAGGGTTGCTCTGCAGAATGATCCAGGAAGAGTCTCCACAGTCATTGTGCAGAATGAAGGATGCTACAATCTAGTTCAAGAGAAGGGCACAATGGTACAGCAGACTCTGACCGACAAATATGGAAGAAAAAGCTAAGGAATCAGAACATCATCTTTCAGTGCCTGTGCCTGAAGTCAGAACACTGGAGCAGCATACTAGGGAGGTTTGTGGGCATCTTATTCAGAATTGATTTCTTCATCATGAAGTTTCTGAAAGAACACATATTCCCTGAAGAACGGAGGCCCACATCCACATTTCCACCATCCATCACGTAGTGTCTCTGTACACGCTGCTGCAATTGGCTGAGCAACAAACTGACAATCACACAAATTAGAGGCACATGGGCTAGATTTACAGGTCTTGTGAAATTGCATAAATTGAGCAGAATACAAACTACCTTCACAATGTAATCATACACAGAGTTTAAAAGACGATTGAAGGCAATTTCAGTTGTGAAACACAGTCATCTTCCAATACCATGTGTAATTGCTATGATGATGTTGAGTCCCTGCAGCTGAGCTTGAGACAGTTTGCTTTCTATGATGACTTCAGTAGGAAATGGATGAGGTCCAGCAAGCAGAATCTAGGAAGCTAGGAAGTAGATTAAAATACAAGACGCAATGGTAGTCTCTGGATTACATCTGATGCCACATGCTGATGAGTACAGAAATAGGAGGTTAGTGCAAATCAATATGTGCCTGGAGAAATGGTGCAGGAGGGAGGGCTTTAGTTTTATGGGACATTGGGACTGTTTTTCAGGATGCTGCGGCCTGTACAAGGTGGATGGGTTGCATATGAACTGGAGTGGGGAGATGCATGGCGAAAATTAGAACAGATAGCAAGTGAGTAAGTAAAGCATAGAAATTAAAGGCCAGTTAAGGTACAAAGAAGTTTGACAAGGTTTGACGCTATTTATTTTGATGCTAGGTGTTTGATGCAAAAGGTAGATGACGTGAAGGCACAAATTAAAACATGAGGGCATGATATAGCTGTCACTGAAGTATGTTTGAGAGAAGGGCAGAACTGGCAGCTCAATATTCCAGGACATAGTATCTTCAGGTGAGACAGGGAAGGAGGTAGAAGAGGAGGGGGGGTGCGCAATATTGATCAGGGAAGTAATTAGCAGTATGGAGAGCCGACATCCTACAAGGTTCCTCGAATTAAATCATATAGATAGAACTTAAAAACCAAAACGGTGCACTCACTTTGCTGGAAGTGTAATATAGATCTCCTAACAGTCAGAAAGAAATAGAAGAGTAGGTATGTAGGCAAATTTCAGAGTGTTATAGAAAGTAATGGAGTATTGAATAATGGGGGTTTACAACTTTCCCAATATTAACTGGTGTAGTCATAGTGTGAAAGATGTAAAGGGAGCAGTACTCTTAAAATGCATCTCGGAGAGCTTTTTAAGCCAGTACATATAAAGCATTATAAGAGAGGGCATGATCCTGGACTTAATTTTAGATTGTGAAGCTGGGCAACTGGTTGAAGTTTCACTGGGAAAGTATTTTTCAGACAGTGATCATAACTCCATTACATTCGGCATTGTCATGGAAAAGGACAAGAATGAGTCTTAAGTCAAAGTTATAAATGGAGGAAAACCGATTTTAAAGAGATCAGGTATGATTTGGCCAGAGTGGATTGGGAGCAGATAATTTTAGGTAAATCTGTATCAGAGCAGCAAGAAAGAAATAACGAGAGTCCAGGGCTAACATGCTCCAAGAAAAATAAAAGGTGGGACCAACAGACCCAGCAAACCCTGGATATTGTCGAATATGCAGGATTGAATAAAGAGAAGGGGGAGGCTTTGGGGCATAAACTGGGGTCTCAAAACAGCAGAAACCCTAGAGGAGTTCAGAATATGCAAGGGGGACTTAAAAGGGAAATTAGGAGAATAAAAGGGGACACGAAAGGCTAATGGCAGGTAAAATAAAGAAAAACCCTAAATTATTTCACGAGTACATTAAGGGTAAAATGATAACTAGAGAAAGAGTAAGGCCCATTAAGCACCACAGTGGTAATACGTGTGTGGAACCAGAGTACGTAGGTAGCGTTCTAGACGAACATTTTGTTTAGCATTCACTCGTTAGAGGGATAATGTAAAGAACCGAGATGTACTTAAAGAAATTAGCATAGACAGAGAAGACAGAGATTCTGAGTAATCTGATAGGTTTAAAACGTAGATAAATATCTAGAGTTAGATGAAATGTTTCCCAGGCTGTTGAGTGAGACAAGAGAGGAAGTAAGGGTTCTGGCAATAATTTTCAATTCTTCTCTAGCCACAAGCGAGGTGCCAAAGGTTTGGAGGACAGCCCATATGGTTCCATTATTCAAAAAGGGAGGAAGGGATAAACCAGGAAATTACAAGCCAATCAGTCTAACCTCAATGGTGGGAAACTACTGGAAGCAATTCTGAGGGATAAAATTAACCTACGCTAGGAGAGGGAGGGATTAATCAAGAACAGTTAACATGGTCTTGTTAAGGGGAAATCATGTCTAACCAACTTGACTGAATTTTTTAAAGAGGTGACCAAGTGTGTCGAAGAGGACAATGAATTTGACATAGTCTCCTTGATAAGATACCATAAGGGAGACTCTTAATGAACTTTAAGAGTCCAGGGGATCCAAGGAAAGAAAAAAGGAAATATCCAAAGAGTCTAAGGAAATTTGACTAATTAGATCCCGAATTGGCTAAATGGCAGGAAGCAGAGGGTGATGGTCAAGGAGTGTTTTTGTGATTGGAGGTCTGTTTCCAGTTGGGTTCCACAGGGATCAGCGTAGGGGTTTTTGCTGTTAAGTATGATCTCTCTCCACAGTCACTGCCAGACCTGCTGAGTTTTTCCTGCAGTTTCTGTTTTGCTGCTGCTGCTGCTGTTGTTGCAAAAGTTGGTGGAGTTGTAAAATAGTGAGGAGGATAGCCTTACATTACATGAGAATGTAGACCAGCTTGTCAGATGGGCTGATCAATCACAAATGGAATCTGGATAATTGTGAGGTGAGGAAACCACTAACATCAAGAATTATGGCCTCTAGGAATCTTGACCATCATGCATCAACTGGCGTCCGTCATTTCACATATGCAAAGCCATGCAAACACAAACTTAAAAATCTCACCATCCTTTGCCAGTTCTTCATCACTTTTTGATATGTGAAACTAGAAGGCAATGGTTAGGAACTGCTACAACCCCCACACCCAACTTTAAGAATGCAAAGACATGATCTGTGATGTTCTAGGGTGACTTTTTTGGGAGGAGGTGTCATTGCTGTGCACAGACACCTGGGATTCCCCCAATGTAGTACCATATTAACATTTGGATATATACAATTGGATAAGGTTGGATCACTCAAAGCTCCATATCAAGACATGACATTGGCCTCCTTGCTAAGCCTCTATGCCACACTGTGTCTGCACAGAACAGTTGCTTCATTGTGATTGATGTGAGGGATTAGGACTATTGCTATTGATGCACTATTCTCCGCAGATTATCAGCTCACACATCCGAGGTACAGGCTGTAGTTGGATGATCCCTTATGGTCCTATTGAACACACGACAACAGCATCAAAGAAGACATCAGTTAAAAGGTCATGAGCCAACCCAATCAAACCAACAATCTCCAGCAGCTACAGGCCAGATGGAGAAGCAGCAGGTGAAGAGTCCCCAAGGAGGTAGGGAAGAATGAATAGATCCTGAATCTAACTGCCTCAGTGTCATTATCTAGAGCTGTTGGCTCATACCAAAGATGGTCCAAGCCAAATCACTGAACTGTGCCATCTGTTGAAGCAGGACTGGCACTTGGACAGAATAGGTGCCATCCCATCCTGGTGGCTCTCAAGGCTATAGCTGTCTGAATTTTTATACCAGCAATTCATTTCAAGGGGCAATCGGGAATCCACAGGTCCTTGGGCCACACAGGGATGGCTGCTGGGAGATAAGGATTACCCCCTCCACATATGACTGATGACATCTTTACAAAATCTCACTGACACAGAAGGGAGATACAATGCTGTTCAAACTTTCACCAGCGTTGTGGTGAAATCAACAATAGACCTAGTGACAGGGTTTCAGTGCTCCTTCAGTGAATAACTTGCAGTATATCTCAGAAAGCCTTCACAATTGGAGGTGACTAAGGAAGCCATATCATTGGCACAGACAAACTATGGTATTGAAACCAATTCTCAGAGGATGAGAATCAGGGCATTGACCAGGAGGGATATCCAAGAGACCATGATAGAGCTATGCATCTGCAGACATAAGCAGTCAGACAGAACCTCATTAAGATCCACTTCCAGGAGGAATGACTGTTTTCAATGTGTCACTTTCTGTTGAATATGGCAAGCACGTCCCAGTCAGTTCATGTGGACCTGGTTGTTTCTGCTCCTGGAACTTTTCTGTTACTAAATAAATGTTTCCTGATGGTAACAAACATAAGGCACCTCCTTTCAACATTTCAAAGTTAGTACAGATTGTTAAATTGTGGTGAAATGCTTGAGCAGCCTATACGAGAGTGCTGAACCTGAGAGAGACAGTTTCTGCATGCCTCTTGGCAGACTGAGCTATGAGAAACAGTGGAAATATAAACTGGCCCTTTGTACAGTGTTGAATGGCAATGTGCTCCCTTGAAGATGTGAAAGGTTGAATAAATTGTTGATGGCAAAGATATGTGGAATTGTCACTAATTCTATCTTCTCACTCACAGCGTGGGTGTAAGTGAATGCAGGGTAGGCTCTACCACATCCCTGCACATTGCTTGTAACCACAGTGTTGTCTACATTAAAGTACAATTCCTTGACTACAATTATCAAATACACAGTTCATGCTCGATGGAGACTGATGGTAACTTCAGTCAAGGAGTTGGCTATTTGCAATATTATAACGTCTTTCATCCTTGCCATGTTTAACGTGCAGCTCCTTTATCTCAAATGGATGCAACTTCACCAGGTCTAACCACTAAAAAGAGACTACAGCAGAAACTTTAAGAGTTTAAGTGAGCATATATTTGCTACAATGTGTCACTTATGAACCTATGTGCCTTCAGTAGGCTTTCTTTTCTGATTCCTCCTGCTACACCTAAACGCTGTCTGCAGCTGGAGTGGAGACAGCCTGCTCTGCAGTTGGCCACAGCCAGGGGTTTGGGGGTATGTTTGGGCTAGAGTGCCCAGGCCTGCTCAGATACAGGCTCACCTTCCTTGGCTTCATTCTCTGCAGGCTTCAGCACCACAGGCAGAGGTGAAGTGAAGGGGCAGGGCCCTTCTGGGGTGTTATCAGTAGATTCACCTGGAGATGTGTGTAGCCCCATCTCCCATGGGTACCTGCTGGCACCACCTTATCACCCTCAAAGGAAGGGACACCTGGAGTGAGGTTCCTGCTCCCTCACTTGTTAAGTATCAATGGCTACAGGGATAGAGTGCACATCTTTGTGGATACCTACCAAGCACTGACTGCACCGAGCCTGTCTCTCTACAGCAATTACCAACCTCTCCATGGAGAGAGCTCAATGTATCCATGCAAGAGCCCGCATGGTACAGATAATGTTGCTGGATTCCTCCATCCTTTGATGCAGTTTACCGACTGCATCTGACATAACTGATTTCCCTGTGCATTTTGATGACGCCAAGATCACTGGATTTGTCTTCTACCTGGGCCTGAGCAGGTGCCTGGTTTCACCCACTGCTATGAGTGTCAGAAACCTGAGATGTTCCTTCCTTGGCTAACTGTGAGATGTGTCAGCGATGTGCCCCCGAGTCTAATCTAGAAGAAGAACCCACCGAGGTGGAAGTTCCTCTCTCAGCTGGGGGAGGGTGCAGGTGAAAGCTTTGTTGGTGCATCCTCTGAGGGTTCAATGACTTCCTCCTCAGAGAGGGAGGTGGAGCTAAGGATCTCTGGTGCTGGCTTCTTTCTTGCAATGGTTTATTAGGTTTCACGAGTACATACTTAAGAGAGGAGACGGAATTAAAAGTGAAAAAGGGCTAAAACTTTGTTTGATAAAGATGAATTAGCACTGCATTAATGGGAGAACAGTGCAGCACAACGCAATTAAACTCACTCATTTAGCTGGATGTGGAGGTCCCAGTCTCCCCTTTATCAATGGTTGCCCTCTTCAGCCAGCTCCAGCATTTCTTTTTCCACATGGTGTGTGGAGCATAACATGTATCAAAATGAAGTATCAATTAGTCATGAGATGAAACTAATTATATTTACAATATATATGCTAATGTAAATGGTCAAAGGTAATACTGTGAGCAACTCAGCAGTTCTGGCGTGGAGACAGTAAGGAACTGCAGATGCTGGAAGCCAGAGTCAATAGATGTGAAACTGGAAAAGGACAGCAGGTCAGACAGCATCCAAGGTCAACGTTTTGGGCCGAAATCCTTCGTCAGGTCTGGCATCTGACAGAGACAGAAACAGAGCTAACATTTTGTGTCTAACACGACTTTTCTTCAGAACAGTTGTATTGGACTCAAAACATCAATTCTGTTCCTTTCTCCCCAGATGCTGCCAGACTTGCTGAGGATTCTCTGCCTTTGGTTGTTATCTTAAGCGTATTTGTGCTGTGAGAATCAGACAGAAAATTTTAAAAAAACACGATGACTTACCCAAAAATCAAGAATAAAATGGTTTTCAGCACCTTTCACACCATAAATAAAAAGTCTTAACTTCAGATGTTTCTTGGAATGAATTCTTCAGTTGTGTTCTCAGGAGACTGATGTTTATGCATTGGATAAAAGATGTTTGCAGGCAATTTGATCATAGTCGGTCAGCCAGATGCAAGTCATGGCAAACAATCACCGGTTCAACATAATGATTTTTCAAAACTCCAGTGGGAAAATATCTCTTTTTATCAATGATATTGATAAATAGTAGTCTCATTAAAATTGTGTATAAAACATTATTTTGAAGCATGGGTTTCACTAGTCTCTCTTGTGAAACAATATAATGCTTGAATGGGTATGTTGGAAAAACGGAAAGAAGAGCAAAGAGTAAGAGAACTCTTTCTTTTCTGTAGGAGCAGCTAGTTTCAAAGATTGCCTATCTGTAATGTTAATGTTAGCTGTTAACTGAGATACAGTGGTGTACGTTGTTATGAGGAATTATATGAAGTGAAGCCAATTGTACTAATAGCTGCATTCTGTTAAGTCATGTATCATCTGAAGAAAACATACAGGTTTCTTCTTTTACAATTAGCCTCATTGCACAAGATTATTAGTCCACCTGCTGGAAGATAAGGGAAATACAGATGGGTGATTGGGAAACATTTGCTGCATTCAGAAAGCACCTCATTTAAATAGCCTCTGGATTATGCTGTCATGTAATATATGGACCAGACGAGGCCCCCTCAAAATATTTTAAGAAGGTAGACTAGACCCTAACATTTTCTTAATTTAAAAGGTAGATGTGAAGTGCCGTGTTCCAGATGCGATGCAATTGGTCAAACTACTCGATGATAAGCAAAAAACAATTTATTTAAACGCTACAGTTAAAATACAAACAAAAGAAGGATAAATTTAGAATAACTTAACTATTGGAAAACTTAACTGAATAATAGACACAGTAACTATTACTAATTAACTGTTCCAATATAGTAGCATCCCATAAACACACTCCTTGGCAAAAAGGCAAATTCAGACATAGGTTCCCACATGCAGTTCTCCAATCCAGGAGGAAAAACCATCAAGAGAAAATTCAGAGAAGGTAGCAGCTAGGAGACATTCACTGGAGCTTCCAATTCTTTTGAAATCTTAAAGGCTTCATATGTTACTGAAAAAACCAAAACCCAGAAATTTGAATCTGTGAGAGCCAACCATTCCCTTTCAGGCTGCTAAAAAACCCACAGCCTCCCAAGCTGTTTACTCAAGAGGTCTTCAGTAGACAGTTTTTGCCTCTGCCTTACAAAGTCTTTTCAAAAAAAAATCCACGAGAAAATAACCTCTTAGATAGCATTGTTACAATAATTACTGCAGATATAGGCCAAGAAAGGTAAACTTCTAATCGAAGACAATCACAATGAAGCAGGGTTCAATTAAGTCTCCAGTGACACTGAACCCAAGAGCTAATCCATACAGACTGGAAATTTGTAAGATGCCTACAAACTGCTCAAATGAGAAGCCAGCATTGAAAATGAGCACAGATGGAGAGGGGAAGATGGGAGGGGAAGAAGTCAAGAAAGGTCAGAGAATTAGTAGGAAATGGATGAGGATTGAATTTAGGAGAGGGAATATTAGGAAAGGAGTAAGGATTAGTTGGAGAAGGAGGAACAGGTAAAATGGGAGAGATGAGGAAACTGAGGAGGAAAGCTGGGCGGGAGAACAAGGACTAGTGCGGAGGATTAAGGAAGAGTTATAGAATCCTACAGCGTGGAGAAAGGCACTTCAGCCCAAACTGGTCCAGGCTGACCAAAATGTCCATCCACACTAACCCCATTTCCTTGCACTTGGCCCATATCCTTCTAAACCTTTCCTATCCATGTATTCATTGAAATGCCTTTCAGATGTTGTTAATGTACCCAACTCAACCACTTCCACTGGCAGCTCATTCCATGTGTGTACCACCCTCTGTGTAAAAAAGTTGCCCCTCAGGTTCCCATGTATTCTTTCCCCTCTTACCTTAAACTGATGCCTTCTAGTCCTCAATTCCCCAACCCTGGGAAAAAGACTGAGTGCATTCACCCTATCCATGCCTCTCATGATCCCTCATTATACACTTCCAGAAGGTCACCCCTCAGTCTCCTATGCTCTAAAAGAAAAAGTTCCTAGTTTGTCGAACCTCTCCCTATAACTCAGTCCCTTGAGTGCTGGCAATATCTTTGTAAATTTCATCTAGTTTAATAACATTCTTCCTATTGCAAGGTGACCAAAACTGAACACAATTGCCAGCAACATCCTGTATAACTGCAACATAACTTCCCAACATCTATACTCAATGCCGTGACTGATGAAGGCCAGTGTGTCAAAAGCCTCCTTCACTGTCCTGTCTACATGGAATGGAGCCATTTTGAGCACATACTTAGAAGACAATACATTAATCAAAAAATGTTCAAGATTTTTTGAAACCGATTATCCTGTTGTTTTATATTTGTTTATGGGATGTGGATGTTGCTGGTTATGCAAACAGTTATTATTCATCTCTAATTGAGGGAGTCAAGTTTCAACCATGTCGCTTTGGATCTGAAATCACATGTAGGCTTAACCAGGGAAGAATGGCAGATTTCCTTCACTAAAGGACATTGTAGTTAGTAATGCAGAATGTGGGAGCAGAATTGTGCCAATTACGGAAAAAGGGGTGAGGCGAGAGAAATCCTTACTTTGTTTTCTGATATATCTAAGTGAGGCTGTGAGGAGATTTAATGAAGAAGCAAGTGTATTTGGACATGGAGGCAAGGGGACAGGAGGGGTAAAGGAAGGAGAGGGCTGATTGTGGTACTTACAAAAACGAAGTTAGTAATCAACCTTGAATGTGTAACTTATATAAAATTACAGAAAGATGCCATTCAGCCCATAATGCCAGTCCTAGCTATTTTTAAAAAATCATCTAACTAGTACTATCCTCTATTCTTTTTCCATAGTCTAGCCAATTTCCTCCTTTAATGATTATCCAATTCCCCTGAAATTTTCACTGAAATGGCTACATCACCCTTTCAAGCAGTACTTTTCAGGTCATGACATTTTCTGGACGAACATATTTTCTTTATGTTTCCTTTCATTCATTTCTCGGTGAACCTTAAATCAGCATCCTCTGGTTACCAACCCTTCCTCCACTGCTAACAGTCTCACTTTGCTTGAAACAAAAACTGCTTATAATTTTGCAAACTTCTAACAAAACTCACCTTAACTCTGTGGAGATCAATCTCAGTTTCTCCATGTAACTGATGAGTTTCAGCCTTGGTGCCATTCCAGTAAATGCATCCTCTTTAAATATTTAGCATTGCTGCTATTCTTCTATGCTCCAGGCTTCTATTTTTAAACCGCCTTCTTAACTCGTCCATGACCTTTAAAGATGTCTGAGCATGCATCAACTATCCCTCCCACCTACACATTCCCCAGGTTTTTCTATTGCTCCTCTCTATTTAAAATCGTAATATTTAATTTACATTGCCTCTTCCCCTTCTTCCTATGAAAATTAATCACTTCACAATTCTGTGTTATATTTAGCTTTAAAAAAATTCACAGAACATGAGCATTTCTGGTAAGAACATAGAACAAAGAACTGTACAGCACAGTACAGGCCCTTCGGCCCACAATGTTGTGTCAAACTTTTACCCTAAACCTAAGGTCTATCTAACCTCTACCCCTACCTTATACTATCATCCATATGCCTATCTAATAGCCGCTTAAATGCCCCTAATGAGGCCGACTTCACTACCCTCTCTAGCAATGCATTCCACGCCCCTATCACTCTCCGAGTAAAGAACCTACCTCTGACGTCTCCCCGATATCTACCTCTTTTCACTTTAAAACTATGTCCCCTCATAAAAGCTACCTCCACCCTAGGAAAAAGTCTCTGGCTGTCCACTCTATCTATAATTCTGATCATTTTGTACACCTCTATCGAGTCACCTCTCATCCTTTGTCATTCTAAACAGAAAAGCCCTAGCTCTCTCAACCTTTCCTTGTATGGCCTTCCCTCCATTCCAGGCAACATCCTGGTAAATATCCTCTGCACCTTTTCCAACGCTTCCACATCTTTCCTGTAATGAGGCAACCAGAACTGGACACAATATTCCAGACATGGCCAAACCAGGGTTTTGTATAGCTGGAGCATAACTTCACGGCTCTTGAACTCAATCCCTCTATTAATGAAAGCTAACACACCATACGCCTTCTAAACAACTCTATCCACCTGGGTGGCAGCTTTCAGGGAACTTTGGACATGAACCCCGAGATCCCTCTGCTCCTCCACACTGCCAAGAATCTTTCTGTTAACCCTGTATTCTGCTTTCAAGTTTGTCCTTCCAAAATGAATCTCCTCACACTTTTCAGGGTTAAACTCCATCTGCCACTTCTCAGCCCAGCTCTGCATCCTATCAATGTCCCTTTGTAACCTGAACAGCCCTCCGCACTATCAACAACTCGACCCACATTTGTATCGTCCGCGAACTTACTAATCCACCCTTCCACTCCTACATCCAAATCATTTACAAAAATCACAAATAGGAAGAGAACCCAGGACAGATCCGTGTGGTCCACTGAAAGCCAGCATTTGTTGCCAATCTCTTACTGTCTTTGAGAAGGTAGTGATGCATGAGTGACCTTCCTGAGCCACTGCAGTCCATCTGACATAGGTGAACATTCCGTGCAATACGAAAGAAAGTTCCAGGTTTTTTGACCCGGTGTTTGTGAAGGAACGATGATATATTTCCAAGTCAGGATGGTGTGTGTCGTGCAAGGGAACTTGCAGGAGGTGATATTTCCATGTGCCTTTTGTCCTTGTCCTTCCAGTTGAAAGAGAATTCAGGGATTTGGAAAGTCCTGTCATAGCAGGCTTGACCAGGTGCTGCAGTGCATCTTGTACATAGTGTACATTGTGGAGCTGGAGGAGCACAGCGGGCCAGGCAGCATCAGAGGAACTTTCCCTTCTTTAGAGCCCGCTGTGCTCCTCCAGCTCCACACTGTGTTATCTCTGACTCAAGCATAGGCAGTTCTTACTATCTCTGCCATTGTTTCTTGCTGCCAGTAAAGAAGTTACCTGTCCTTTCCAGGTATTTCTACATCTTTACACAATGGAGCACGGTTGATGTGTCCAATTCTAAATCTGACAATGAAAATCTGAAAAGTCTTGAGTGTAGGATTTAATCAGATTTTCCACTAAAATAGTACCATAGTTAGTCCAGAGATGTTGAAAATGTCCAATTGCTTCAAAGTAAACTTGTGCCATTTACAATTTATGATGTAATTATTAAAAGTATCCTTTAAAAAAATCTATCTTGAGTAATTGTAACTGACAAACTTTAACTTCCACCCGTTATTTTGCCAGTGGTCTCCCATTTTGTTTGTGTTGCACCGAAAGACACGTCAGAACATTTCCATTTCCGATCAAGGAAGTCTTTTGATGTAATATCCATTGTTCTGACTGCCAGGCATTTTTAAAATCAGAATTAGTATTGTCTTGTGACTAACAAAAGTTATTTCAGAAACATCACAAAGTGCTGCATTATTGTAGTGCTACAGTATTGTTACAACCACTGCCTCAATGGTAAAACTATTATAGAAAAATAATTTCCTTCCAAAGCAACCAGATGTAGATGAATTTGTAATCCTTTTTGTCCCTTTCTTCTTCTTTACTTAAAGAGTGCATCCAAAACATGAAACCATAATTAAATTCACTTCTATTCTGAATATCACCAGTAAATATATACAGGATATAAATAATCTTTTTTAATGTGCTCAAAGTTATAAATTTCCTCAAACTATCAGTACAGAATTTAATTCTAGAATGTAATTATTATTGATGTATCGTATGTCTTGATAGCATTACTTTTAAAAATATGTTTCTGACATTTATCAAGTTATTTCCAGTTATGGACTTAACAGTCAATGACTATCCTAGAGACATACACCTTGATTTTTCACTGTTCTGAATCAAAACTAAAGATACTGGATACTGATTTCAAGGAAATTTTCTGTGTGATTTTCACCTCGGTACACTCATGTTGTAAAAGAAGGCTATTTAAAAAAGTGTAGTCATCCTTAAGGAACACCACAGTTGACCATTTCCAAGTCTGATAAATAACAATTAACCACCACTCTCAGTTTTCCATCTGAACCCAAAATAAACAACAGGAACTGCAACAGACAAATCTTGAATATTATTCAAATTAATATTGAAAAGATTGGAAAACATCGGTTTGGTGAAATGAAATAGAAATAAAATCTACAAATACGACCAGCAGGATGGGTGCATTAGAAGGGAAAAGGGCTGGAAGTGATGCAGTGGAGGCAGTACTGCTGGAGATGGCTCTCCAATAGGAAACAGAATATTTATCGTTTTCTGTAATTAATGACTTGATAACTAATTTACAGTTTCAAGGTGGACATTTCTCAAATCCCTATAGTTGTGTTATCAGGTTATTAATTAATTATGCTGACTTTATTTGTAAACAAAACTTGACTGAGATAAATACAGGATTTGTAAATGTGAACATTAATTATCAGGTTATTAATAATAAGCATCTCCTTTTTTTAAGTCATATTTTCACCTGAAGTCTTTGCATTGTGTTTATTTAGTTCTATTTCCCTTGGGTACAGGACAGGGAAGGCAAAGACAATCTTTTCACCAAATGAAAGCAAGAGGACAGGCCATTAGTGAACCAGTAAACCTAGATCTGTCAGTTGCCATTTTAAAGTCAGCCCCTCTGACAATACAGCTCTTTCAGTTCTGCATTGGGAGGTCATGGTATGAGTGAATTTTCAGAAAAATGCTGTACGTTATTCGACTGCTTATGAAATTGTTTCTGATATCAATGCAGAAAAGAGTTATCACAGAGTCAATTACGTAAAGTTTTATGGATTATTCTTTCTTCAATTACTTTTTTTAAAGTGGTTGCGGATTCAACAGTAATCTTCAAAAAGAAATATATGTGTGTGTGTGTGTGTGTGTGTGAAAAGGAAACATTGCAGTACTATGGAAAAGAGTTGGGGAGTTGGTGGTTAAAACTATATATTTAATTAATCCGAAAGGGTCGCAGTAGATTGAGAAGCAGAGAAGCTGGCTGGGAGTTTTAAACCTGAGGCAAAGCAGTATCATCACTGGCAGCAGGATGTAATTACCTATGACAAATTGATGGCTGCAGTTTAAAAGAATAATAAGTCAATGAGGATGGCATGGCAGCTCAGTGGTTAGCACTGCTGCATCACAGCGCCAGGGACCCAGGTTCAATTCCACCCTCGGGTGATTGTCTGTGTGGAGTTTGCACATTCTCCATGTGTCTGCGTGGGTTTCCACTGGGTGCTCTGGTTTCCTCCCACAGTTCAAAGACGTGCAGGCTCGGTGGATTGGCCGTGCTAAATTACCTGTAGTGTCCAGGGATGTTTGGGTTAGACATGGGGAAATGCAGGGGTAGGGGAATGAGTCAGGGTGGGATGCTCTTCAGAGGGGTGTTGTGGACTTGTTGGGCTGAATGGCCTGTTCCCACACTGTAGGGATACTATGAGCTATGAAAAGGGAGTCTAAAGGGATAATGAAAAACTGAGCTTTCGGAAAGAGCCACCAGTTATCTTGGTTTGTGTTTGGGGGTGAAAAATATTTGTTGACTTAATTTTTATTGCTGGTCATTGTTTTATTACACAAAGCAATAGGTTTTTGCTGCCGCTTGAACTGGACAGTGATTGACTGGACTTTAGCAGAAGTTACCATTTGTCACAGAATTTCCATGGAACAAGATGTAATACTAAACTTAACAAAGAAATGTTTTTTATTTCAAAAATATACTTTATTCATAGAAATATCTTTATATACATAGTCACTAAAGCAGTTCAGTTCCGTAGAGTGGCATATGATGAAACAAACAAACACTGCAGTTTGACTCTATCCAACAAACAAACCCAATGCATTTCTTACATGTACAAGACTATATTTACATATACTTGAGGGACCTGGATAGTCCGATAACTGAATGGACTCCCATTTAACTTCAGCAGAAAGACCTTAGAGAGTGGTCTTTTCCCACTGTGCCTTGGCAGCAACGACCCAAGCTTTAGTGCGTCCCTCAGCATGTAGTCCTGGGCCTTGGAATGTGCAAGTCTGCAACACTCAGTTGAGGGCAACTCCTTGCTCTGGAAGACCAACAAATAACTTAAAGAAAATTTATCTTACCTATTTTGTCAAGGACAAATTTCCATTTATCTAGTACACACTGTCAGCATGCCCCAAAGCACTTCAAAACTAATTACTTTTGAAGCAAATTTACTGTGGTTAGGTTGGGAAGTACTGCAATCATTTTCTATACAACACAGTCCAACAAACAGAAACTGAAACGTGCGACAATAATTCTCTTCTGAGGCCCAAATATTGGCCAGAAGAATATCCACCTCTTCTTTGAGTATGTTATATATGCATTATGTAATCCCCAAACAGGCACAGAGGACATTGCTCTAATGACAAACTCATTGCAAAGTTGATCTTCCCTGATCATCAAGTGGACATTCCTAACAAAATTTACTCAGTAAATAATTAGAATATCTGTCAGTGAACAAAGCAGTGTAACAAGGAGAGTGATAGACAATGATGAATTAATTCAATCAGATCCACCCTGATATAATTGAATGGCAGAAGGGGTTTAATGGTCTAACCCTACTTCTACTGCATATGCAGTTTCAGTTGGAGATTTCGGTAGGAATTTCAATCTTTAGATTGTAAAATTAAACACTGTATGGGAGCAAATTGCCAATTACATTTTAAACAGTGTGATTAATCTCTAATTTTAGTATATTGTTTGTTTACAAAAATTTATAAAAGTTGTGTTTTATGTCCCAATGATTAACTTAGTAACTACAAGATAAAGATATGGAGGCCTAAGGGAGGGTGCAGAGAGATTTACCAGGATGACACCAGTGATGAGGGACTTTTGATGCATGGACAGGCTGGGATCATTATTCCAATTGCAAAGAAATTTAAGGAGGATTTACATCGATAGCACTTCATGACCTCAGGGGTCTCTAAGAACTTAACAGCCAATGAATTAATGTTGGGTGCAATCACAATATGATATAAGAAATGTGTCTGACAATTTTCATACAGCAAGCTCCCAGAAACAGTAATGTAACAATGATCAACACTATGTCTGTGGCATGTTGATCAAAGGGCAAATATTGGCCAGAGCACCATGTGTAACTTTCCTTTCAAAATAGTTTCATGGGATCTTGTATGGAAAACTCTGAAAACAAATGGGATCTTGGTTTAATGTTTCATTCAAAGTCAGCCCCTCTGACAATACAGCTCTTTCAGTTCTGCATTGGGAGGTCATGGTATGAGTAAATTTTGGGAAAAATGCTGTACGTTATTTGACTGCTCATGAAATTGTTTCTGATATCAATGCAGAAAAGAGTTATCACAGAGTCAATTACATAAAGTTTTATGGATTATTCTTTCTTCAATTACTGTAAAAAAAGTGGTTGCAGATTCAACAGTAATCTTCAAAAAGAAATATGTGTGTGTGTGTGTGTGTGAAAAGGAAACATTGCAGTACCATGGAAAAGAGTTGGGGAGTGTGGCTAATTCAATAGTTCTTTCAGAGAGGTAGTACAGCCATAATAGGTTGAGTAACTTCGTTCTGTGCCACACAAATCTGTAAATTCACAACACCACAGCAGTATCTAATCATTTGATGGTTTCCTTTGGTGAACATTTGTTTATAATTCAACAGAAAACTATAGAAAGATTATAAATAAGGGCAATATTTCCCTGAGGACAGTTTTTCTGTGACAGTGTATGACAAGGCTATAGTTCGTATGGGTGAAGCTTGGGAAAAGTGCTGTACATTATCTGACTGCTTATGAAATTGTTTCTGATGTCAATGCAGAAAACAATTATTCCAGAGACAATACATACAGTTTTATGATTATTCTTCTTTCTTCAATTATAGCATTTAAGTGTAAGAAACAAGTACAAGTATCATTCACATTTGCCTTACATTAAACCTTCAAATGTGTGGCATTTGCTTTGATCAATCTGATTCCTCTACTCACAAGTGCCAATCTGCAATGATCTAAGTGGTAGTAGCATTTTCAGAGGCTAAAACCAGCATATTCAATGCTTTGATTTAACTGGGGATTGACTCATGACCATTAGGTGTTCTGCAGGCCCAGAATTTGCTGGAGTGTGCTCCATTCATTAATGCTTACCCCAATCTTCAGCTCAAAATGTTGCTGCCCCGCAAATTACTGTGTTGATGAAGGGGTACCTGGGACCTTGACAAACAACCGCACTGAGCTCTTAACTGATCAGATATACGGATGGTTACGGAATCAGAGAGATGACAGGGAAAGAAACTCTGTGATTTAAAATCAAGTCAAGAACAGAAATAGAAACATACAACGGGAAATAAAGATTACGTTAATAGAGAATACAACGACAGAAAAGGTAAAACAATGAAAATAAATTTTGATTTAAAAACTTTAAGGATCAAATTACTACTTCCGTAACGAGATTTAAACATTTCATATTTTCCCTTTCTAGGCTAGACAAGTGTGAGAATATAAATCGTGGAATTACGTTGATAAGTACCAACCCTGGCTTTCCGCAACAAATTTAATTTGTAATGAATATTTAATTATAGTAATAACTTGAAATTAACAAGGAGACAGTCATCCTTGTTATCATTTCCGCATAATTATTAGTGGGAGAGTACATATCTTCCAGCAATTTCAGGTGATTCACAATTCACACCATTTCAGCTCTATGACAAAAACAATTGCTGCACAATTTACATTCTAGTAATGGCACATGCATTAAACCTTCCATTGTTTTGCTAATTATAGACCAATCACAATAATTCGGCAAACAAATGTCAGAGTTCAGGCAGGACCATGGCGCGAATAAAAATAGTAAGAGTCAATGGGGTCTTGACCACTTGCCTCTACACTTCGCTTTCTAAAACGTAAGGCCATCAATAGCGCCAGTGATTCACCAGCATCCAAACATTAAGGGGCACCAGTTTCAATTCTTATTGCTCGTGATTATGATAGTTAGTAGTCCAAATACGTTCCTCAAACCTCAAGGGACTTCCTACGTAAATCTTCACGCTTTAAAATGTTCAGCTGGGGGCAACAGTGCAGTGTTTTGTGGATGTATACAGCACCATTTCCGCAGGGGCAGGTTAAGTGGCACTGCCACCTGCTTGAACTGGGAATCCCTGCAGCGGCCGTCTTTTTGTGACGTCACAGCGATTGTGGAGGTGGGGGAGTCCATTGTGACCTCACAGAGCTGCTGCGCGTAGAAACGGCGGTTGCTAAGATACGAAGCGCTGGAATCCCGTTAGCGTTCTGCCACTTCTTCTCCCGCGGCAGTCGGTTCCCACGGACTTTGGAGGGATCAGCCCAAGCGGCGGTGACTGGGGGGGGCCCCGGTGACCGCTCGGATAGAGCTAGAGGCAAGAAAGGCTTCTACTGTAACCAGGGCAACAGGTGGCGTTTAACCGAAGCTCTCCGAAACCTCCGTGTGCGTGCACAATTAGTCAACAGCTTATGTTTTTTATTTATCTTGAAGTCACAGTCTTATCCTAAATATATATATATTTTAGCTGAACTTGCTTGCTTTAAATAAATAATCACATAGATCCCTATATTTATTTACTGTAAATGCGTATTTTTCTAAGTCAGCCAACGTTAATGCCCCAAAGTTTTTTTTTATAAAATCGCCTAAAGGTTATATTTTTAAAAAATGTCCAACGTTTTTGAAACTGAATACGAGAAGAACCCAGCGCCCTGTGGCGATATTGCGGCACTGACCGGCAGATCGTCCCTCGATTTGTCAGAAGTCTCCAGATCGTTAGAAAGTGAGTATCTCGTGGTGAACTCCCCGTTAGGACATTTTCTTTCACTTGTTTTAATTCACGCGGCGCTCTGTAAACGAGGGTGAGCTGTGGGGGCTGTATAATCCGAGAGGGCGCTGCTACATGTAAATGTTCATGTGAATGAGTGCTGGCTGTTTGGATATTATTCGGGTAGGAGGAGCAAAAGAGAAGCACTTTCTGTCTGAAACCAGGCCGCAATTCTACAAACCTTCTCAACGCCAGTTAGGATTAGGTGATAAATGCTGGCCCAAATCCCCTGATTGATTTTTTAAAACTCTTGTGATCCTATGGAAGGCTGTAAGGAAAAGCTCGTGCTGGAGCGCTATAGGTTTCCGATTTCTAGTGAGTGTACGTTAACTCCAAGCTTTTGTTTCTTACTACTCATTTTTTAAAAAGAAACCAAGGTTTTCCTTTCACCAAGAGGCCGTGTCTGTCTTTTGAATGAGTCGTTAATTCACCTGGACCTCTGAGGCAGATTTAATAAAGGACAACCAGTGCAGATTTAAAGCAAATCGCAACTGACTGATTTGATCATATTTTTGAAAGTAGCAGAAAGAGTTGATGAATGTTGTGCAATAGATGTGCATGTATATTTGGCCATTCGAAAAAACATTATGAAAAGGTGGCATATAATAGATTTATTTTGAAAAGACCATGGTATGAAAGTGCTTGTGGTGATTTGAAAGATGTATTCTAAGTGCATCTGATCTCTCTAAAAGTTGTGTTCTTTAAAATCCTGGGATACAACCCAGCAGCTTCAAGAACATGGTGCAGGGCTGGATGAACACAGCAGGCCAAGCAGCATCATAGGAGCAGAGAGGCTGACGTTTCGGGCCTAGACCCTAAACTTCTATTTTCCCGAAGAAATCATATTGGAAACGTCAACTCCGACCCTCTCTCCGCAGATACTGCCAGACATGTTGAGATTTCCCAGTACTTTCTACATTTTAATTTAAAATGTAAACTCGGCATTTCGGTAAAAGAAGGAGGCAAGAGGTTGATAGCAAAGTGCCCGATGATGAAGGGTCTAGGCCCGAAACGTCAGCCTCTCTGCTCCTATGATGCTGCTTGGCCTGCTGTGTTCATCCAGCCCTGCACCTTGTTGTCTCGGATTCTCCAGCATCTGCAGTTCCTACTATCTCAGCTTCAAGAACATATCAGTCTTGAGTCCCATTAATTTGCGTAGTCCATTTTCTCTAGTGATATTTATTGTGTTTATCTAGTCCAAACCCTTACTCCCTGCTATTTTTTTTGTTATGCTATTAGCATTCTCTACATTGAAGACGGATGCAACATATTTTCTCAACTCCGCTGCCATTTCCTGGCTCCCCATTATCATTTCCCCAGATTCGCTCTGTAAGGGACCTATGTTCACTGAGCCCCTCTACTCCTTTGGCTACATTTCTGTTTTTATGTTACTTGCTAGTTGCCCTCAGTTTATTTTCTGCACTTTTTTTTGATCATATTCTGGTGGGAACATTTTAAATGCCAATCTTCTGATTTACCACTAATCTTTTGGCATACTGTATCAAATTGAAATAAAAAAGCATGT
>NC_063332.1:105543495-105571602 GCF_021869965.1 Rhincodon typus
CTTGTGAAATCCACATTGATACCATTGGGCTGCAGGGTTCCCAAGCGGAATATGAGTTGCTGTTCCTGCAACCTTCGGGTGGCATCGTTGTGGCACTGCAGGAGGCCCAGGATGGACATGTCGTCTGAGGAATGGGAGGGGGAGTTGAAATGGTTCGCGACTGGGAGGTGCAGTTGTTTGTTGCGAACCGAGCGTAGGTGTTCTGCAAAGCGGTCCCCGAGTCTCCGCTTGGTTTCCCCGATGTAGAGGAAGCCACACTGGGTACAGCGGATGCAGTATACCACATTGGCAGATGTGCAGGTGAACATCTGCTTGATGTGGAAAGTCTTCTTGGGGCCTGGGATGGGGGTGAGGGAGGAGGTATGGGGGCAGGTGTAGCACTTCCTGCGGTTGCAGGGAAAAGTGCCGGGTGTGGTGGAGCTGGAGGGGAGTGTGGAGCGGACAAGGGAGTCACGGAGAGAGTTGTCCCTCCGGAAAGCAGATAAGGGTGGGGAGGGAAAGATGTCTTTGGTGGTGGGGTCGGATTGCAGATGGCGGAAGTGTCGGAGGATGATGCGTTGGATCCGGAGGTTGGTGGGGTGGTACGTGAGGACGAGGGGGATTCTTTTTTGGTTCTTATTGCGTGGACGGGGTGTGAGGGATGAGGTGCGGGAGATGTGGGAGACACGGTTGAGGGCGTTCTCGACCACCGAGGAGGGGAAGTTACGGTCCTTGAAAAACGAGGACAACTGAGATGTACGGGAGTGGAATGCCTCATCCTGGGAGCAGATGCGGCGGAGGCGAAGGAATTGGGAATAGGGGATAGCATTTTTGCAGGAAGGTGGGTGGGAGGAGGAGTATTCTAGGTAGCTGTGGGAGTCGGTGGGCTTGAAATGAATATCGGTTTCTAGGTGGTTGCCCGATATGGAGACAGAGAGGTCCAGGAAGGGGAGAGAGGTGTTAGAGATGGTCCAGGTAAACTTAAGGTTGGGGTGGAAGGTGTTAGTGAAGTGTATGAACTGTTCGAGCTCCTCGTGGGAGCACGAGGCGGCGCCGATACAGTCATCAATGTAACGGAGGAAGAGGTGGGGTTTAGGGCCGGTGTAGGTACGGAAAAGGGATTGTTCCACGTAACCTACAAAGAGGCAGGCGTAGCTTGGGCCCATGCGGGTACCCATGGCTACCCCCTTTGTCTGTAGGAAGTGGGAGGAATTGAAAGAGAAGTTGTTGAGTGTGAGGACGAGTTCGGCTAAGAGGTTTCCAATACCATTTTTACTATTCCTTTTCCAAAAGCCACTGCCTCAGAAAGTCTGTTGAAATGTTAAAAGATACTGATGCCCAATTCTATTTAGGTTGGGGTCCTTCACAAATCAGTAAGATATTGCTAAATAGGTCTTCAAAAGCTTACGTTAGATTTAAACGCGTAGGTTTAATTGGCTAGTATTTCCCCACGACAAGACACATGGGCGGCATGGTGGTGCATTGGTTAGCACGGCAGCCTCACAGCGCTAGGGATCTGGTTTCAATTCCACCCTCAGGTGACCGTCTGTGTGGAGTTTGCACATTCTCTCTGTGTCTGCATTCTCTCATGGCCTGGTTCCACACTGTAGGTATTCTATGATTCTGAATATGTCTAGTAAAATTTGACTATGTTAATATAATCCTGGCCAATCAATCTTTTAGTATTTTAGCCTATATTTTCCTGATACATAATCAATTCCACTGGAGTTTGATTAGTTTTAAACTGAATCCTAGCTGCTACTAGTGGTGACAATTCAGGATTACCTCCTTTGCTTCTAAATGAATAAATAGACATTTATCTCCTTTATTAGAGATCCTGTTTTTCTTAATTCACTATTTCTCTCAGTTTAGCTTTAGTCAAAGATTTCAATTAATTCATTGTTAAATTTTCTACCCCAAGAAAAATCTTTGGAACAGTCAAATTTATTTTGAAATTCCAATCTTTGTAATATACTTTCCAACAAGTCCTGCTTTTATGCACAGTATCGTCATGTACTCGATTCTTTACAGATCTTCAATGGTTTTCTCTCCCAGAGCTCCTACTTTGTTCCCAGCTGATGGTAATACTAGAAAAGTCAGATTCTAGAGTGAATCCTGGCTTATTAGACCGTAAGTTTTGTTTTTGCAATTTGTTTACTGTGGTGGTCAGTCACTGAAATAGTCACAAGAGACTGCTAATGTGCTTTTAATAAAAGAACACAAGCTTATTACACACAAGGGGGGAAAACGAAGCTTTATCAATGACAATTTAGATAGATCTCACCACGAACTGCCCAGAAAGATCCTTTACAGACTCGATCCCTGTGATCCCTGTATCATTCCCATTTTATTTCACTACTTACTTGTAACCTTGCCAGTCGAGTAAGAATTTTCTTTCGGCAACTTTCTGCACATTGTTCAGATGTGATTCTTTCCATTACTGTCTTTCCCTGAGAGACACAGGCAAACTTCTGGACATTGCTTACTGAACTCCAAGTTAAAACTGGAGACTGTATCTACTTTGAGTCAGCTAAGCAGCACATCTACTGGTCTGGGTCTTCTGAACTGTTTCTGACCCCGGCTCCTCTTTAAGTGGATCATGAAATGCTTAACTTAGCAATTATCTTAACTTCAATTATATCAGTGGATAGCCTTTCTCATTGTTTTACTTAAATCATGTAATTTCTTGGGAATGATATTTTTGTCTCCCTGCTTGAAAGAAAATGTTTTTGACCTTTCATTTTTGAAAAAAAATGTCACCCTCACAGAATTGAAAACCCAAACCCATTTACCTCTACTTTAGAATCTAAGTTTTAAAATAATAATGCATTAAAACCTTTGTCACAAGTGATGAAACATCCTAAAATGATTGGGCCTAGGACACTACGCTGAGGAACTCCTGCAGTGATGTCCTGTGATTAAGATTGGCTTCCAACAACTGCAATCATCTTTCTTTGCACTAGGTATGAGTCCAACCAGGGGAAAGTTTCCTCCGATTCCCAATAACTCCAGTTTTGTTAGGGCTCCTTGTAACCATCATTGGTCAAATGAAGCATTGATATCTAAGGCAGATGCCCAGTCTAATTTGTTTTAAAATGTATTAAAGCACAATGGTAGTGCCACACAGCACAATGGAGGGCCTCCTCGATGTAAAGAGAGGTTAAAGAGGTATGATGAGGGGAGGAGGACTACAGCCACTACCTTTCACACTGCCCCCAACCCCTCTCATTATCCCTTGTTCCATGCTTTCTCGATGCTTCCTCTATCTGCCTTCCCCCCGCCATCCCGTTTCACAATCATCATTATTAGATTTTTTTAAAAATTCAAATTCCATCATCTGCTATGACTGGATACAACCCAGATTGCTCAGTACATTACCTCATTTTCTGTTTTATTAGTACAGTTTCTTGATGGAAACATTCAATTTTCTCTCCTTGGAGGCAGTGAGACAGTCAGATAATTGGCCAACTTGGCCCTGGAGTGATGCTCAGTCCTTTCTTGCCACCTCAGCAATTGGGCACCTTCTCAACAGGAATTAAGGCTCCCAAAGTTGTTTCTTTTCCCCTCATTCGTTCACGTGATGAGAGCTTCGCTGGCTAGGCAAGTAATTATTGCCCAGAGGGCGTTTGAGAGTCAACCACATTTCTGTGGGTCTGAAGTCACAGGTAGGTCAGGCTAGGGAAGAATGGGAGCTGCCTTTCCCAAAGGACAGTAGTGAGCCAGATGGGTTTTCCTAACAATTAGATTCTTAATTCCAGATTTTTATTGAATTCCAATTCCACTATCTGCTGTGGTGAGATTTGAGCCTGGGTCCCCAGAACATTACCTAGGTCTCTAGATTAGTAGCCCAGTTATAATACCACTAGGTTTTGCCTCCCCTAAAGTGGCCAAGTAACAGCCACTAGGTGCTTCAACTTGCCACAGTGTTTGGAGGAAATGTGTGTGTGCCATATATGTAAGAAGGAAATAGATAATTTAAATAAAATTGATCAGCAAGATCATTTATTCTGATTTCCCTAAATGTGATAAACCATAAATTCCCAAGTGCGAAATAATTTTCTTGTTATATGTTGCTGTGAATCACAAACTAATTATTCTTTGTTAACTATGTCATAATACCCCATCACAACACTGTCACTGCAGCATCTCCTGAAGCTTTTTCCACTGTTGTCCAGCTGTGGTGGTAATATTTCTCTTGAATTTTTAATTCTGTTTCCAAATATATATTCAATATATGTTATGTAATGAAGACAGTAGACTTCAGCTTTGTTTTTACTACTTTATATCACTCGAAGCTCTTTACTTTTAAAGTTATCCCATTGCTGCTGATTCTGCAGACACATATAGGTTTGGATGTACTTTATTATCAAAATACCCTTCACTTAATTTTAATATTAGTTTAAGTTGCATAATATTCAATATTGAAGTTGATTTATAAAATGAATATTGCGTGAGCATATCTGTATTATGGCACCTAAGTCAACAAATAGGTCACACTGATGCACCTAATAATGGCCTGAATTGATGTCTAGCGAAACAGTGGATGACTATTTAGAAGATTTGGTGGTGGAGCAACGTCATATTTAAGCTTTTTATTCTCATGGATCATAATTTAATCAAAATATTTGTTTCATCTTAGTAATATTCTTTCATGGTTGTAGTTCCTAGTTTCTGTCATGAGGAGAAAGCTGCTGTTGACTCACTAACCAGCAATCTTGTGGCAGAATTCAAAGATGAACATTGTAACAATTGCTTATTCGTGTAAGACCATAAGATACAGGAGAAGAATTCGGCCATTCAGCCCATTAAGTTCACTTCACTGTTGGATCATGGCTGATATGTTTTTCAACCCCATTCTCCTGCCTTCTCCTTATAACTTTTGATCTCCTTACTAATCAAGAAACTACCTATCTCTCTCTTAAATACACAGTGACTTGGCCTCCATAACCTATGCAATGACTTTTAAACTATTCTTTTCAGGTCAGATTCTTAAATGTTCAAACTGTAAAATTGTGGGACAATTTATTCGTCAACATCGCTATTAACTTGTGTTTTTGCGAACTTGCAATTGATTTAATACAATGAATATATTACCAAAATTGATTGCTGTACTGTTGTTGTCAGTTAATTTAAATCACATACAGAAAAGGAGCGTTTTTGCCATTGTTGTACGATTGAAACATTTCAATTATGTTTCATGAATGTGAAGTTGTCTTTGGAATGAGTGAATTAATGTAGCTTGCTATTGCAAGAGTGTAAGGAAAGCTGGTGACTGAAATGTTTAAAAAGAGCAAAAGCATGCTCACATACTAAAAGGCAACAAGAAAAAGTGAATATAACTGAATTCAGTTCCATATTGACTTATGTTATTTGGTCACTAGGGGCTCGTGGACATTTTTCATCTACTGACTGTCGGTCTTGTCAGTCAAGTCTGCATGCCTCAGAAGCTGGAAAAGAACAATTTACATTGTGTAAATGTAAGTGATTGGATTATTTGTAATCCTCTGTTTTATTTCTTGATTGAACACATTAATGCAACAATGGCTGAATTTTTGAGGTTGCTTCTGCTGGCGTGGGAGCCTGGGTTCTGTTTGGAACACAAGCTCAGGATATGGGATCATTCATTTAGGCATGAGATGAGAAATGTTTTCCCTCAAAATGTTGTGAATCCAGAATTCTTTGCCCTGGGGGATGGTTGTTTCTCCATCAATGAATATATTTAAGGCTTAGATATACAGATTTTTGGATTCTTGAGGAAAAAGGGTTATGAAGAGTGACTAGGAAAGTGGAGTTGAAGCATTAATCAGTCATGGTTGTATTGAATTGCAGAGTCAGTACAGTCTACTGTTACTCCTGCATCTTGTGTTCTTGTCACACTTGGTAGTGGACTGAATGTGAAGAAAAGGGATTATAAGATTTGATCAGTTAGTTTTATTGTAATAGTGATGTTCTTATCTACAATTGATAATGTATATATTTATATGGCATGCCATTTTATAGTAAAATTAATTTTTATGTGGATGGAGAGAGTTCAATCAATGCCATAATAAATTCAAATTTATTCTAGATTTAGTTAATGAAATGAAAAATCTAGTTTCAGTAATGGTGGTAATGTAACTGTCATCAATGATGAACCTACCTAGTTCACTGATGTTTTTCCAAGGAAGGAAATTTGCTGTCCATATCTCTTCTGGCCTACATGTGATTTCAGACCCATAGAAATATGGTGATCAGCAATTTCAATGGCTATCACCAAGACTTGTCTAGTAGAGCCACTACTGAGAGCTGCCTGAGTCCTGAAGGATATATTTGCCAGACATGGCCTCCGACAGGTGGTAAGGGAACCTACATGAGAGAAAAACATACATAATCTTGTCCTTTCCAAACAACCTGTCACAGATTCATTTGTCAATGATCATTCTGATAGAATTGACCACTGCAGAAGTTGTGATGCGATGAAGGCCCAGCTTGACACCTTCTGCCGTGTTGTGTGGCACTATTACTGAAGGAATAGATTCAGAAGGGAGCGAGTGACTCAAAACTAGGCATCCAGTATGTATTGCAGTTGTATTCAGCCACAATTTTAATATCATGCCCTGGCAAATCCTACACTCTATCATTACCATACAGCCAAGGCACTAGCTCTGATTCAATGATAAGCACAGGTGCATGTCAGGACCAGCACCAGTCATACCTAACGTGAGTTACCAACTTGAAGAAAATGCAACACAGGATGATATACGTGCTAAACAGCACAGCAGCATTCTATAGACAGCTAAGTAATTCTACAGCCAATGAATTATATCAAAACTCTACAGTCCTGTCATATGTAGTCATGAATGGTGGCAGACAACGCAATATCTAATAGGGAGCAGGCTTTTAATATTTAGAAATAGTGGAGCACAGCATGCGAGTGGAAAAAGTAAGACATTTGCAACCATCTTCAGGCAGAGGTACAGAGTAGATGATCCATCTTTGCCTCATCCTGATATTCCCAACGTTACACCCAATTTAATTCACTCTGTGTGTGATCAAGAAACTGCTGAAGACACTGGATCTGAGAAAACCTCTGATCTCTCAACAGTTTTCTGGCTGTATTACCTAAGGACTTATGTTCCAATGTAAGCTATGCCTCTAGCCAAGCTTCTCTGATACCACTACAAAACTAGCAACTGTCAACAATGTGAAAAGTTACTCAGGAATGTTCTGTTCACCAAAAGTAGAATTAATCGAAATAAAAACTGAAAGAACTGCGAATGCTGTAAGTCAGAAACAAAAACAGAAGTTGCTGGAAAAGCTCAGCAGGTCTGGCAGTATCTGTGAAGAGAAATCAAAGTTAACATTTTGGGTCCAGTGACTCTTCCTCAGGGAGTAAACAGATCAGGTTGTAATCTTATCCTGTGTATATCACTCTGTGTTACATTTTCATCAAGTTGGCAACTCATCTTTAGGTATGTCTGGTGCTGCTCCTCACATGCAGCTGTGCTTTTCATTGAACCAGGGCTGGTGCCTTGGCTGAGGAAGGGTCACCGGACCCGAAAAGTTAACTCTGATTTTTCTTCAAAGATGCTGCTAGACCTGCTGAGCTTTTCTGGCAACCTCTGTTTTTTTGTTCTAGAATTAATCCAATCTGGCCAGTTATCACCTGATCAGTTTACTCTCGATCACAGGAAAAGCGATGGCTGGTGTCAAAAGCTGTGCTCTCAAGTGACACTTGCACACAGCAAGATGCACAATTTAGGGACCACTTGACTCCAGGTCTCATTATAGTCTTGGTCAAAAATGGACAAAGTAAAACAGAATTCCAGGAATGAGGTAAAAGTCTATTCTTGATCTCAAGGCAGCACTTCACTAAGTCTGGCACCAAGAATCCCCAATAAAACTCAAGTTAGTGAAAATCAGAATGAGGGAGTTGGCAATAACTTTCCACTGGCTGGAATCAAACTTGTCATGTTGGGATATGTTCACAGATGTCGAAGCCTAATGTCCCAGACCAAACCATCTTCAGCTGTTGCATTAATAACTTCTCTCCCTCTTAATGCCACAAGTGGGGATGTTGACTACACAGAATTCAGTACCAGTCTCAACTCCTTGGAAAGTGAAACAGTTCATGTCTCTGCTGCCGAGGTCTTGCTGCACATATAAGTTGGGGCTGGTAAATGAGACTTAAAATACATGCCACTTGAACACTGAGGTTACAAGAGAGAGTCTAACTGATGTTCAATGACATTGCCATCACTGAATCCCTGCTAGCACAGATATTCTGCCACAACTAAGTCCTGACTTCCCAAAGTTCCTCCCCCATCAATATGGCACAAGTCAGAATTATGATAGAATGCTCTCGATTTGCACGGTTAAGTACAGCTCCACCAACACTCGAAACATAACAAACTACTTCTCTATATAAATCTGGTCTATTACTACACAAATTATATTGTTGTAACTTAGCACAGTTGCTGACACAGTCCTATGTGTCTGGAATCTCAATCTTGCGTGGAAATATTTTCATTTAAGAATGTTGGATGAGCATATGCCAACATGTTGTTAGTTAGATAGCGGTCACCATCCTCCTTTTCTGATTGGGTCTACAGTACCTATTTGGTTTCTAGTGTTAGAGGAAAACCACAACATATTCTAATGAGAAAAGATATCTTAAATAAGGTGTAGTTTACATGTCATCCTTACCTGGTCTGGACTACATGTGACTCCACACCCACAGCAATGTGGTTGGCTCTTAACTGCTCCCTGGGATGGGCAGTAAAAGCTGGCCTAGCCACCAATGCCGTCATCCTGTAAAAGAATAAACTAAAATGAGTGATCAAATACAAGTTACATTAATAAGTCAGACATTGATACTGAACTGGTCTGTCCGTTTTGCAATCCAAATACGATCTGCCTTTCTCCACTTGACTTGTTTTGTCATCAAATTTGATGGAGCTTAATGATGTCTTTCACATTCACCCTTTAAGAAATAATATCTTGTACACCATCCTCCCCCAAGCTTTTCCCCCATAATTAACCTTTATAAATTCATGTATATAATTATAATTACTTTCCCACAAGTCTCTGACTGAACAAATTCAGGTAGTCTGGAGGTTTCAGGATTCTTTCGGGATATGTTCCCTTCCAAATTGGAAGATTGATAAGTCTTCAGCTTGAGGACATTTTGACCTTGATTCTGTTAATGACTATGAACGATCCTTAAGATTTTGTCATGTTGGGTTCACCCTGATCAACTATTGGTGAATGGTCCACAATGAGACGAGATTACTGCGGTTATTTTGTTCAACTTCCTCAGCTATATGATCAATATATGTTTGCTGCTGGTGCACTGCCTCTCGAACAACTGTACCTTATGGTCCAGTTGTTGTTCTTGTGTATCAACTGTCATGCACAGTAATGTCTGATAGTGGGCAGCTTGTTATTTCCAGCACGGTTGTTCCTTCTTGCATACATTGTTAGAGCCCTGTGGACTTGATTGCGAAGTCAATGCCTTTGGTAAGATAAGGAGTTGAGTCCTCAGTTTTCTAGCTTTCAGCAATTCTGATGGCAATAAGCTACACTGGAATGAGGTGGACCAGTAATTTAATTACATTGTATAAAACTTGCCATTTTTCTTCAAAGGTGACTTGACTATCTGGATCTCACACTTGCTTTCTCCATTCAACTGTGGACATTTTGGCACATTTGAATAATTTTTCAAATCTAGAGCTGGCTGCAGATTGGATGAAAAATTTGTTACCAACCTATGGTCCACTATCTGACACATCCACATCAGGGATCCCATATCAGTGAATATTTTCATTGTGACCCTGAGAACGCCAACATTGGTCATGGTATGTAACACTTTCACCCTTATCCACTGTGGAAAAACACTGGACAGCAATGAAGTAAGGGCATCTGTCAAACATACATAGGTCTGTTCAAATTTCTTATAAGAACATAAGAAATAGGAGCAGGAGTAGGCCATCTGGCCCATCGAGCCTATTGTACCATTCAGTAACATCATGGCTGATCTTTTTGTGGATCCAGCTTCACTCACCCGCTTGCTCACCATTACCCTTAATGCCTTTACTGTTCAAAAATCTATCTTTGCCTTAAAAACATTCAACATGGTGGCCTCAACTGCCTCACTGGGCAGGGAATTCCACAGATGACGGTGGGGAAAGTGGGAATCAAGTGTTTGCTGCACAGGCCAATGAGTAGCTCAAATTTCACAGTCAGCTATAAGATCCTCAATCTCTTTTGAGATCTCTAGCCAGCACTTGACAATTGAGCCCTTGCTCTGCCCTCTTTGCCTGTGTCCCTGGTGTATCTTTCCTAGGATACCTTCTCACAGGAAAGTTGGAACAGCCAGTGTTTCATCATACCTTTTGATAACTTACTGAAGTTTGAAGTGCTGTGTTGCTCAACGCAGGTCTTCATTGCCAACCTATTGAGCTTTTCCTCTGGATAACCTTTGTCACAATAGCAACAAATAGGAAATAATTTTCGATCCTTCCTTTATCCTTTTCATACTTAAGCATTTGCTTGCTGGTTAGTGTAGCACATCAGGGAACCCATACGTAGTGAATATTTTAAGCGAGACCCTGAGACCTCCATCATTGGTCATGATAAGTAACACTTTCACCTTGATCCACTGTGGAAAAACAGTGGACAGCAAAATAGTAAGGGCACCTGTCAAACATACATAGGTCTGTTCAAACTTGGAGTATCAAACTTGCAGTTAATGAGATGTCCATTGCCATTAAATGTCTTTTCTCAAAATGAATTGTTTGGATGACCGGTTTCCCCTGGGAGATACATTGAATGTCTGTTTATTGCACCTTGTTCTGGCTCATTAGCATTTATGTGAGTAGTTATTTGATTTTCTGCTGATCTATAACTATATTCTACTTTTGCAACTCCTCTGGAAGTTATCTGTTGTTTTGCAGATGAAGCCGCCTTTTTTTTAGGATAGAAAGTAACTGGGCCATGTTTGCTTCACAGTATTATCATTGAATCTCTCTCTTACCTGAATGGTTTGCTCCAAAGTCACATCTTCTTTGTCAGATTTATTTCAGTCCAAAGATTCATCAGCAATTTGAACAACAATTGTCTCTTGTGAATTCCGATTTCAAAGCTCCATTCACACAGTTTCATTACCAACATCTACAGATTAGTGAAAAAATATCTATACATTCCTTACATAGAATCCTACAGTGTGGAAGCAGGCCATTCAGTCCATCGAGCCCACACTCAACCTCCAAAGATCCTTATCCCTGCAACCCTACATCTCTCATGGCTAAACCACCTAGTCTACACATCCCTGGACATTACGGGCAATTTAGCATTGCCAATTCACCTAACCTGCATGTTTTTGGACTGTGGGAGGAAACTGGAGCACCTGGAGGAAACCCACACAGAGGCAGGAAGAATGTGCAAATTCCACATAGTCGCCTGAGCATGGAATTGAACTCAGGTCCCTGGTACTGTGAGGCAGCAGTGCTAACCACTGAGCCACTGTGCTGCTGCCAGTTATATGCTGACCTCTGTTAAATTCTGCTCTTTGAAGAATTTTATTTGTTCTTTGATTAAAATTAGTTGTCAAAAGCTTGTAGAAGGTAATCAAAAATATCTGTGGCACCATTTACGTCTTGGCACACTATAACATTAATTATAATCCCAAATGAATACAAATTCTGTTTAATTGTTCAGCTTCTTTTTAGCTCTGGGCTTGGAAGCAATTCTGCATCTTAACAATTAGTTTCCTCCAAGGTATCCAATTCTGTACTTTAATTGGCCGATCTCTGCAATTAAATCTTTCTTGCAATATCGTTTCTCCTGCTGTTTCTTCTGAGTATGATTATTTATTTTTATTTTTTAAAATCTTTTTATTTTTACAGAGTCTCATTGCTGCTTTATTCCTGTTGCTTCAAAGACTTTTAATCCTGCAGTATGTCAATGCTGTTTTATTTTGTTGTTTGAAACATATTTAAATCTTCAGTGTAGCAATATATAGCTGTTTATTGTCTTTAAAATCTTTTGCGCAGTATAGTAATGCTGCAAAACCTGGACTGGAGAGTCTGGAGAGATTTGCTGCCATGGTGTAGGCTTCCCACTTACTTAAGTAAAATAGACAATTCCCTGCCCCCACTTTAGTGGCCTAATGAACAATTTCTGGCCGCTTATTTTTTCCTGAATGACTGCTTAAATCTTGCTTTCTGCAACTTAAACATGACTGCTTTCCGGAGGCATCAAGGGGTACTTGGGGAAAACTGGAGCCATTGGGAATTGTTAGGAAAACTCGGTGCTGATTGGATTCATTCCTAACTGAAAGGCAGACAGTTATGGTTGTCGGAGGTCAATCAGCTCAGTCACAGGACATCTGCACGAGTTCTTCAGTTGCTTCATCATTGACTTTCCCTCCATTGTTGGGTCAGAAATGAGGATGCTTGCTGATTGCACAGTGATCAACAACATCTGTGATTCCTCAGACACTGAAGCAGCCAACGTCAAAATATAGCAAGAACTGGACAAATTCCAGGCTTGGGCTGATAAGTGGCAAGCAACATTTGTGCTATTGAATTGCCAAGAAATTACCATCTCAAAAGGAGAGAATCTAACTATTCTGCTTGATATTTGGCATCACTGTTCCTCAATTCCTAATTGTCAGTGTCCTTGTGATTACCACTGACGAGAAACTGAACTGGACCAGCATATGAATACCATGGCTCTAAGCATAGTCAGCGGCTAGGAATTCTACACAAGTAACTCATCTTTTAACTATCCAAAGCCTGTTTGCCATCTGTAAGGCACCAAAATTGGTGATTTAGTGGACAGGGAAGAAAGTTATCTGAGATTACATAAGGATCTTGATCAATTGGGTCAATGTGCTGAAGAGTGACAGATCAAGTTTAATTTTGATAATTGCAAGGTATTGCATTTTGGTAAAGCAAGCAAGGCAGGCCATTTACAATTAAAAGTAGGTCATTGAGTGGTGTTATATAACAGAGAGACCTAAGGATGCAGGTACATAATTCGTTGAAGTTTGTGTCACATGTAGACAGGGTAGTTAAGAAGGCATTTAGCATGCTTGTCTTCACTGCTTTAATTTTAAGAAGGGGGTTGGGATATCATGTTGAAGTTGGACTGCATGTTGGTGAGGCTTCTTCTGGAGTACTGTGTCCAGTTCTGGTCGCCCTGTAATAGGAAGGATATTAATAAGTTGTGGAAGGTTCAGAAGAGATTTACCAGTATGTTGCCAGGAATGGGGAATTTGAGTTATAAGGAGAGGCTGGATACGCTGGGACTTTTTTCACTGGAGCACAGGAGGTTGAGGGGTGACCTTTAGAGGTTTATAAAATCATGAGGGATATAGATAAGGTGAATGGCAGGTGATTTTTTTTTCACTAGGGTGGGGTTTTCAAGACTGTGGTGCATATTTTCAAGGTAAAAGGAGAAAGATTTAAAAAAAATACATGAGGGGCAATTATTTTTACACAGTGGTTTGTGTGTGAAATGAACTTCCAGAGGAAGTGGTGGATGTGGGTACAGTTACAATTTTAAAAAGACATTTAGATAAGTATGAGTAAGAAATGTTTGGAGGGATATGGGACAAGTGCAGGCAGGTGGGTGTAGTTTAGTTTGGGATAATGGTTGGCATAGGCTAGTTGGGCTGAAGGATCTGTTTCCATGCTGCTAGAATACTCTCCTCTGGCTTGAAAGAATGCAGATCTGACAACAATCTAAGATTGAACTATTCGGGACAAAAAAACCTGCTTGATTAGCACCCTATCCAATACCTTCACCATTCACTGTCTTCATGAATTTGTGGTGCCAATTGTAGCCAACATGTGGTTGGGTAAATAGCTGCCACCATCCACATTTTCTCACTAAGCGGAATTGGTGAAAAGTGGTAGTTGGAAAAGAAGAGGCTCAAACAAGATGTAGTTTGTTGCCTGACAGCAATCGTGCAAGTTATTTTAGTAAGATAGACATTTTGATATCCTAAGATGTTCTGCCTTTACCCCAACGAAATCCACATGATATCAACAGACTGAGTGGAGCTGAATTCGGTTGCAAGCATTAACCTGTTTCTTTACACTAAAAGATCAAGGCTATATCCAAGGCAGATGGGGTTAGATGAAATTGGGCGCAGTCAATCATGAACACCAGCATTTGAAAGCTGTTGAGATCAACTTTCTCAAACAAATTATTGTACATATGTTTGTAGTTTTGTTTAATAAAGTATTTAAAGGGGGAAAATAGGTAGCGTTCAATTTTCCAGTGTGGCTGTTGGCTATTGACTGTTCATTCAATATGATTTGTTAAACCTGTGTGTGACAATTTAAATGGATTAAATGGTTAAATGGATTGTTCTAGTGATGTTGATTTGGTCAATGTATGATGTGGTGCCCAATTAATAATGTATCATTGTGACTCCAGCTACTGAGCAATTTGTAAAGAAAATTACAATCAGTCAATAGTGCTGTCCCTTTTCTCAAAGGATTTTGACACAGATATAAATCAAACTCAATGGATTAATGAATGTAATTTGTTCTATGCATTGAACTAGAGTGTCTTTAGCAGTGGCACACAGATTTTCTTCAAGTTTAAAGGAATGCTGAAATTTTCAAATTTTTCATAAAATTCAAATGCATTTGAATCTTATCATCTTCACAAAACTTTGAGATTAACACGGTTTTCTTTTTCAGACATTTCTGATAGCAGAAGACCAAGCAAAAACTTAGAGAAATTGAGGTTAGTTTCAGGTTGAGTTACTAAAGTGTATATATGGCTGATTCTTATTTCATAGTGTGATACTGAACTAAATGTGCTTTAGACAGTGCATTACTTAGGATGAGACTAAGGTGAAAAAGTTAGAAGTTCTTGTATATTTAACAACCCCACCATAAACTAGAATATAAAACACGATGATCCACCGTGCACATTGTAGAGTGGGATATTGTGTGTGGACTGTCTGTGAATTTAAATCTGTTTAAAAAATGAACATAAATCACCGGTAACATTTCATAATTTTCTAAGATTCACTTTTCAACTGGAACACTGAATGCAAGAGTCACTCCCCAAGTCTTTACATAAGTTTGCTTTTGGATTCTAAGGAAGGGATTTTCTGATGCGTTTAACACTGATTTCAAAGGTACTGCATATTGTAGTTTTTCCCCTATCTCTGCCCACTGGTCAGAAGGATAAAGGTGAGGTCGGGTAATTAAGAAAGTCAGAAACAATGAGCATAATTTCTGATTTTAATAGTTTAAAAGTAAAGATTAGAATAGTTTTTAATGGATTTTGTTGACTGTTGTTTGAACATTGTAATCCTTCTGTTCTTCGACACCTTTTATCATGAATAAAATTCTGGGAGTATCCATCAATCAGTGCTTTGTCTATAAACATTAATTTACAAATGTTTAGTTTCTCTGAGGCTATCTCACCGCAGTGCATCTATTCATTAATTTCTTTTTTTTCCCTCAGAATCCTATTAAAATTAAGTATTAGTTGAATGGGGAGCAACTGCAGAATTGAGGTGGTAGAGGAATCTAGGTGTTCCAACGTATGAGTCACAAAGTTAGTATGTAGCTACAGCATGTGATCAAGAAGGCTAATGCAATGCTACTGTTTGAGGGGAATTCAACATAGATCATAGAGTCAGATATTCTACAACACAGAAGCCCATCAGCTCATTGTGCTGGTCATCGAGCATCTATCTATTTTAATGGCACTTTCTGGTACTTGGCCCATAGCCTTATATCCTCAATCAATGGGACATTATGCTTTGATTGTACAAGACATTGGTGAGGCTATTGTTCAAATACCGTATGCAGTTTTACACTTCTTATTTAATGAAGGACGTACAATTAAAGTAGCAAATGCATCTACTTCATGACACTTGCAGGAAGGTTAACTGTGAGAATCCTGTCCCACAGCTAACTGCAGACCTTTGCAAATTGATCACCAACTTGTGGAGAGTTGCAGTTCAAGAACATAAAACATAGAACAGTACAGCACAGTACAGGCCCTTCGGTCCACGATGTTGTGCCGACCTATTATCCTACTAAGATCAAACTACCCTGCATACCCTACATTTTACTATCCTCCATGTGCCTATCCAAGAGTCGCTTAAAAGCCTCTTAAAGTATCTGACTCCACTACCACTGCCGGCAGCGCATTCTACATGCCCACCACTCTCTGTGTAAAGAACCTATCTCTGACATCTCCCCTATACCTTCCTCCAATCACCTTAAAATTATGTCCCCTTGTAATAGTCATTTCCGCCTTGGGAAAAAGTCTCTGGCCAGCCACTCTATCTATGCCTCTCATCATCTTGTACACCTCTATCAAGTTGCCTCTCGTCCCTCTTTGCTCTGAAGAAAATAGCCCTAGCTCCCTCAACCTTTCCTCATAAGACTTGCCACCCAGTCCAGGCAGCATCCTGGTAAATCTCCTCTGCACCCTCTCTAAAGCTCCCACATCTTTCCTATAATGAGGTGACCGCAACTGAACACAATATTCCAAGTGTGGTCTAAGCAGAGTTTTATAGAGCTGCAGCATAACCTTGTGGCTCTTAAACTCAATTCCCCTGTCTCGTTCATAGGATATTTCTTCCTTGCTAGCCAATTTAAGCGTTAATGACAATGCACTATGTTATACTGTTCCAATTTTTTTGGACCATTTCTGGAAGTATGCACAAAGTCTTAAAAATATTGTTACTAAAAAGAGGAAAAAATATTTTGGAGAAACATTGGACTTTTGATTTCTGCCTGCTCTTTATGGTGTATGAAGAAATTCAAATCCAGCAAAGATCTGATTATCAATGCTCATCAGTTGGGCACAAGATAATCTTCAGTAAAAGTATTCCTGATTCATCTGTTATATGTGCTGCAATTTATCAGTGGCTGTTTTCTTTGAAATTGTTGATGTGATTGATGTTGATAATATTGGCATTTTAGAATGTTTTCTAGCAGCAAAAACCAATTTTTAAAAAATATTTATTTCTGCTTCTGCGTACAGGAAAGAACTAGAAAGACAGACGAAAGAAACCAAGATACTTCAGGAAGAAGTAGAGCTTGCTACCAAATTAACGATGGACAAATTCAATTGGAATTTCAATGAGGGTAGAAGTTGTGATCACAATGAATTCTCAACTAGCCCTAATGACCAGTCAGAACCAGACCGTAAGTATTAGCCCATGTACTACATTCTGGAGATGAATTCTTGATGCATAGTACAATTGTCATAAAATTTATACATATTTTTATCCATGTGGTCCTTGACTCATTGTTTTCTGTTGGATAAGATTGGTCTTAAAGGATGCTAGGAGTTCATTGTGAATGTATAGAAAATATTTGAGTTCATTTTTCCGTTGAAAAATACAATTTTACCACAATGTCCACTTTGGTACCATCAAGGTATAATTAACAGCATTTGTTACAATCTTGTTAAACTAGATATTGTTAAATTAAAATCTTAAATTTATTCAAAATTCTTATTGTTGCTATTTTCTCCAATAACCCATGACTGCACCAGTTCATGTCCTAGCGTAAAATGACATTTTTTTTCCCTCAGATTCTCTCTACATTGAAAATAACTCCTGTTCTAAATGCCTTGTTCGACAACACTTGGCCATGATAACTCTGCTCACGAGTTGTGTAAAACTAAAATATTTTTGTTTTGACTAATTTGTTCATTTAAGCTTTTCTAGTTAGCATATAAAGCACTTTTATTAGTGATGATCACAGTGTGTTACAAAGTTTGTTTTGACAGCCTACTGGTAAACATTATGCTTAAGAGATAGTGAAGTCCAATTGAGAGTTCCATATGGGTAGAGTTTGTTTCTTCAACATGGAGTGATATTTTTCACTTGTTCATTTACATACTTTAGAGATGGTAACAATTATGTCAGCCCCTTCATCCTGCTGCACCATTCAATTACGTTATGACCTAATCTTCATTTGTCCACCTTACTTTGAGGAATGTAGGACAATAGTAGGCTATGTAGCGTGTTGAACCTGCATTGCCTTTCAATGCAATCATGACTGACTATTTACCTCAATCTACCCTTCCTGCACTGTCTCCATGTACCTTGATGTTATTAGTCTGCAGAAACCTAGCAATTTCTGCCTAGAACATGCTCAGTGATTGAACTTCCACAACCCTATGTGGTCAGGTCTTTCAAAATATTCACCATCCTCTCATTGAAGGAATTCCTCTTCATGTAAGTCTGAAATAGCCTAGCCATTATCCTGAGATTATGACCTGACTCAGCAGCCAGTAGAAATATCTTGGCTACATATGCATGGAACTCCAAGGTCCGTTTGTGGTGGCGACTCCATGAATTATGACTTCCAGCAGTGATCCATGTTGGCATTGCCAGTTGCCATGCACGGAATGTCAGAGTGGCCGCACAGCTTAAAGGGAGCACTGTACCCTCGCCAAAGTGTTCTTTCATTTTATGGAGCTTCCAAATCAGGAGGGTTTTTCTCGAACTCTTCAGGTTGTTGAACTGAAAATGTTTGGGCCATCAGAATGGAGAGAGGTTATGTGAGCGTGCTGAGAAAGGAGTCATTAAAACTGCCTTCACAGTTTAAGGAAAAGAAACTGAGAGGAGTCAGTTAAGTTAAAAATGGAGTTGAGATGGGAGTGAAGTACTGCGTTCAATTTTGGTCTCCATGCTATAGGAAAGATTTGAGGGTGTTGCTGGGGTTGGAGGGTTTGAGCTATCAGGAGAGGCTGAATAGGCTGGGGCTATTTTCCCAGGCGCGTTGGAGGCTGAGGAGTGACCCAAAAGAGGTTTATAAAATCATGAGGGACATGGATAGAGTGAATAGCCAAGGCCTTTATCCCAGAGTAGGGGAGCCCAAGACGAGAGGGCATAGGTTTATGGTGAGAGGGGAGAGATTTAAAAGGAACCTGAGGGCAACATTTTCATGCAGAGGGTGTTGCATGTGTGGAATGAACTGCCAGAGGAAGTGGTGGAAGTTGGTACAGTTACAACATTTAAAAGGCACCTGGTTGAATAGGAAGGGTTTAAGGGGAGATGGGCCAAATGCTGGCAAATGGGACTAGATTTATTCAAGATATCTGGTTGGCATAGACAAGTTAGACCAAAGGGTCTGTTTCCATGGTGTACAACTCTATGAATCTGTGAAGTAAATCTGGAATTGAGTATCTGTAAAAGGATAGTGTTAGGAAACATTGAAATTTTGTTTTCCTGCTGTGTTAACATATTTATAACTGTCATTTATAGAAATCTATTTTTAGCTTTGCTTTACCTTTTTGAGTAATAAACTTGTATTCTATTGTTAACAAACATTTGTAGCCTTGTGTATGTTTAAGTGACTAACCATTGTAGTAACCAACTGAAAAAAATGAGAGTATGATTTATAAAGCCAGGTTTTATTTTGACCAGGTTAGACTTGCCCAGTATTACTATCAGCTAGCCTGCATAATGATTTGCTGCACCTACATGTCTGAATGTTCTGCATTCTTCCTCCATCCTCAAATAGTAGGGTTCCATTTTCCAATTTCCAGTTGGCAGGAACCTTTCCAGAATCTGTAGAATTATACAAGATAGCCACCAATGAGTCCAATCTCTAGCCACCACCTTCAAAACTTGGAAATAAAGCAAAGCTGGTCCAGTGGATTTGCAATCTTAAAAATCAAATTAGCTTCCTGTTTATTAGTACTAATATCATTTTGTTCCTCAGTTTTACAGGTTTCTTGATTGCCTATAATATTTCTGGGAGATTTTCTGTATCTTGATCTGTGAAGATAGATATAAAGTAACTTCAGTTTCTCTGCCATTTCCCTGTACCATACAATAAATTCTGTTCCCACCTGTTATGGCTCACATTTGTCCTTAGCCAATCTTTTCGTTCTCACACATCTAAAGCATTTATAATCCCTAATATAATAACACATCTTAATTTAAAAAATATTAAAGTACCTCTCTGTAGATGATAGGATTAAATTCTGTGTCTTCAAGAAAATTACCCCTTTCTTCCTTTAAGCATACTGCAAATCTGTGGATGTCCATCTATGAGACCTGACTGAAACCTTGGTCCTATAAAGAATTTGCAGCTGCTTTCTTACAATGGACAAACTGATGGAACGGTTTAGATAAGGAATTCTAGAGTAGGACCAAAGTAGGTGCTTCAGCTACTATCCAAGGTAGAACAGAATAAGATGAGAATTGACTGAAGATTTAAATTTAAGACCTGGAGATGATTGCAGTGCAAAAACAGCTCCATTGCCCATTGTACCGGTGATGATGCTCACTCTGTAATTAGTGCGAAGTGTTAAGTTCTCCAATCACAGATCCTTCCAGTTAAATGTAACCAGCAAAGAAAACAATCTTCTGATTTGCACTAAAGAGAAGGTTTTGAGGAATCTGAAAGTTTTGAAGGGGGATGGATCACCCAGACCAGTTGGACTACTCCCCAGATTTCTGAAGGAAGTAGCTGAGGAGATAGTGGAGGTAATCTTTCACTAATTACTGGAATCAGGGATGATGACTGGGAAATGGCTAATGTAACTCGCCAGTTCAAGAAGGGAGGAAGGCAGAAGGCAGGAAACTATATACCTGGTTTGCCTGACCTTGGTCATTGATAAGATTATAGAATCCATTAATAAGGGTAAGATTGCAGAGTACTTAGAAGTGCATGGTAAAATAGAGCTAAGTCAGCACAGCTTCATTGAGGAGATGCCATGTTTGAAAAATTTATTAAAAATTCTTTGAGGAGGTAACAAGTATGTTAGACAAAGGAGAGCTAGTGAATGTGATCTGTTTGGATTTGCAGAAGGACTCTGACAAGGTGCCGCACAGGAGGCCTATAAATAAGATGAGACCATGATTTTCAGGGCAGGGTAGTGGCATGGATAAAGGATTAGCTGATTGGCAGAAGGCAGGGAGTGGGGATAAAGGTGGTCTTTTTCAAGATGACAGCCGGTGACTAGTGGAGTTCTGCAGGGGTCAGTGTTGGGGCCACAATTATTCATGTTATACACCACCAATCTGGATGAAGGAATTGTGGGCATTGTTGCTAAGTTTGCACAAAGGTAGATGGAGGGACAAGTAGTGTTGAGGAAGCAGGGAAGCTGCAGAAGAACCTGGGGAGGCTAGCAAAGTGGGCAAAGAGGTGGCAAATGGAATACATGTGAGAAAGAGTAAAGTAATGCATTTTGGTAGGAAGAATAGAGGCATAGACTATTTTCTAAATGGAAAGGCTTTGATCTCTGAAACACAAAGGGACTTGGGAGTCCTTGCTCAGAATCCTCTTAAGGTTAATATGCAGGTTCAATTGGCAGTTAGGAAGGCAAATGCAATGTTACTATTCATTTCAAAAGGGCTAGAATATAAGAGCAGAGATGTACTGCTGAGGCTGTATAAAGCTCTGATCGGACTGCATTTGGAATATTGTAAGCGGTTTCGGGCCCTCTATCTAAGGGAGAATGTGTTAGTGTTGGAGGGGGGCCAGAGAAAGTTTATAAGAATGATCCTGGGGATGAAGGATTTGTTATGTGAGGAGTGGTTGAGGACTCCATGTCTATACTCGGAGTTTAGAAGGGTGAGGTGGGGGGAGCCTCATTGAAACTTATGTAATTCTGAGAGGCCTGGATAGTGTGGACTTTGAGAAGATGTTATTACCAGTAGGAGAAAAACTTGAGGGCATAGCCTCATAGTGAAGGGACAACCTATTTGGAACTGAGATAAGAGGCATATTTTCAGCCAGCAAGTGGTGACTCTGTGGAACTCATTGCTGCAGAGGGCTGTGGAGGCCAAGTCATTGAGTGTATTTGAGAGAGTGAGAGGCCCTTGATTAGTAAGGGGATCAAGGGTTATGGGGGAAAGCAGGAGAATGGGGTTGAGAAACATAATCAAATGGCAGAGCTGACGGAATGAACCGAATGGCCTAATCTTATGTCTTGTCTGCATAAAGAAAAGAAAAAATATGATGTTTCCCAATCGGCAGCAAAGTCATTTTAAGAAGCTATTAAAAGTGCCAAGAGGCAATATGCACTCAATATGGGATTCCACCAAACTTATCATGGAATCCCTACAGTGTGGAAACAGGCCATTCGGCCCAACAAGTCCACACCACCCCTCCGAAGAGCATCCCACCATCCCTGATTTCCCATGTCTAACTCACCTAACCTAGACATCCCTGGGCACTACAGGCAATTTAGCATAGCCAATCCACCTACCCTGCACATTTTTGGACTGTGGGAGGAAGCTAAAGCACCCGGAGGAAACCCACACAGATGCAGGGAGAATGTGCAAACTCCACACAGACAGCTGCCCGAAGCTGGAATTGAACCCGGGTCCCTGGTGCTGTGAGGCAGCAGTGCTAGCCACTGAGCCACTGTGCCGTCCAAACTGTTTGGCTCCTGACTTCTTCACTGCCTTTTTAGTAGTTGGTTAGCTCAGTTGACTGCACAGCTGGTTCACGAAGCGGAGTGATGCCAACAATGTGGGTCCAATTTATGCACTGGCTGAGGTTACTGTGAATGTCCTGCCTTCTAAATCTCACATGAGACATAGTGACCTTCCGGTTAAAGTCACCACCAATCATCTGTCTCTAAAGAAAGAGCAGCCTCATGTTCCTCTGGGATTATGGTGACATTTATTACATATAGATACAAACGCTAGATGCCAGAAGTTGGAGGAGAGAGGAGTGCAACTGTCTACTACAACGTTCACTGGAGAATGGTACAAAGTTGGAAATCCTGGACCACTTAACTGGGAAGGGTGTGCCAATAATCATTCATCACTGTTCCACAAGTCTTCATAAAATGTATGCAATCCCAATTAGATCACTAAAATGACCAATTTGCCTGATAGACTGCTCTTCAAGACAAAAGTAGTTCAAACAAGTTCATTAAATTAAAAAAAAATCAATCTATTATAACAGACATCTTTAACAAAAGAAAGTGATGAGTAGTGGGGATGTTGACAGGGGATGTAATGCTTCATTTTGCAAGATCTGGATGCTTTTTCTCTCCACTGCCCTTGGCTTTTAATACCGTATAGTTCAACCAATCAGAGGGTTGTCTTCAGGCAGAATTTCCTTAATTTGTATGACTCATAGTACATCACAGTTATGATTTCTCTGCCTCACTGTTTCAAAGAGTGGCATTGTATTGCACAACTCAAAAATATCTAGCACTAGATTTTCAAACAGTAAAAATCATTTGGTATTTCAATTATACAGCAGCCCAGCTTCCGTTTCAGTTTATCATCCTGGAAAAAGAAAAAAAAATGATATTTCTGAAGGAGCTGTCACTTACCTATGAGAAAGTGTAGTTGTTGAAGGAGAGTTGTTGCTGTCTGGGTTCCTTGGGTGCTACCTTAAATCACTCCACTGATGGTATTCCCTTCTTTTATGCTGTCAGGAATGATGTTGCTTGGTGGTGATTACGAGGTGTGTGCCAAGTTGATAGCGAGCAAGGGAAGCTCAAAGGCATATTGCCAGAGTGACTACAAAATTCACTTGTTTAAATTGGGATACAGCAGCCCTGACAGTATTTAAAATGTTGAAACAGTGTTCAGTTCTATAGTTTCTAAGTTTGTGTGTATCTGATACAGAAAAACAAAGCATGAAGATTTGCTTAGGAATGGGAATGAAGATCAATACCAACTTGACACATCAGGATTAACAGGTGAAGAGCTAAAAGATCCCCAAAAAGAGATGGAGACTCTAGTCTGATTCTGAATTAGTCTTCTGAAGTTTCTTATTTATTGACTAAAATTTATTTCATTAAAAGCAAACAGAATCAATAGACCACTCTGAACAGATGCAAAGAAATGGGCTGAATATGTGACATCTTTTCAGATGGGGAACAAGCGAACAGAATTGCTGAGTTGGTGATCTCATCCACCCATGCAGCTTTCTAAAACAGTATGTCTAACAAATCTAAGACTTATAGCGACAAAGAGCTACTTAAGAATAGATGAAAGTACAAAGTAATCTTTACAGATCCCAAGTATAAATGTGACCATTGACACAATCACAAGAACACCCAAACCTAGCAAGACAGATAGAACATGTGGCCATCTGCTTGCATCAAGGACGTTGCCAGGTTTCAATCAATTGTGAAAACTATATTACAGAAAAGGCCATTAGCAGAGAAGGTGCACTGCAGCAATGGCTAATGCAGCTACAAAGAGCCATGTACTGACCTAAATGGACTATATACCCTTGGTATTCCACCAAACATGAAGTGATAAATCAGAATCTGATTGTGCCATTGGGTGTGAAGAGTAGCAAAGACGTTTCATACTGTCAGTTGCGCGGAAAATTTTAATGTGATCGGTTTATCTGAAGTATTTGCAATATCTCAAATTATCTATCCTCAGAAAATTGGTGATTATTCATTAGTGGTGAAGATTGACACAGGGAAAAGTGCTAATATATTAATCTGAGTTTCACAAAAACCTGTACCTCATGTAAAACAGTGTCAAGTCATAATAGAAGCTACAGTAATTCTTTCTGCGTGCAATAATTCACCGATTCCACATACAGGATCAATAAAGCTGGTGTACAAGTACAATAATCCTACTAGACATTGCAGATGTTCTGCATCATAGACGCTGCTGTACCAGCAATTGCAGGTCTAATGGCATGCCATGAAGTAACACTAGTAACAATTCATGGCATTAGTCAGACATCAGATTACAAACGAAGTTCAGAAAATTACCTATGAATTTAATTCATGGCTTAACATTGAAATATCCAGAATGTGTTGACAAAATTGCCAGTTTGAAGAAATCTGTAGCGATGTACTTGAAGGAGGATGCGAGATGGTCCATTGGCCCCTCGTGCAATTGCAGTGTTCACTAAAAAGACGATTGAGGATTGAACGAGACAAAATGGAGTGAGATGGATTCATTAAAACTGTACACAAGCACAAACTGTTGTAGATCAACATGTGTCATGAAAAGATGAATCTTTGAGACTAAGTTGTGATCCATGATGCCTAAATGCAACTATGAAATAGTGCCCTTACAAAATACCTAGCTTAGAAGAGCTAAATCGAAGATTTGCAAATGCGAAACTCTTCTTGACGATTGTTACCAAGCATGGTTACTAGTCAATACATCTTGTCAAGGAGTCACAAGGACTTGCTACTTTCTTGACCTTTATTTGGACAATACTGTTTTCAAAATTCACCTGCAAGCTAGGATTTCTACATGCTCATGTATATTGCATTACATCCACTATACCAGGATTTATCTGGCTAGCCGATGATGTTGCTGTGACAGGAAAAACAAAGCAAGACCTTTATCATAATTTGCTTTTACTGAAGTGTGCAGCATGCAATAGAGGATTGGTGTTTAACAGTCAGAAATGTCACATCAGCATGTCACTGATCAACTTGTTCAGTTCTTTGTATTCCGTGTAGACAGTGTGCATGAAAGCCATGCAAACTCCTAAAGGTGAAGCCTATGTTCAAAGATGTCTAGGTCTGTTTAATTTCATGTCACCATACATTTCGAATTTTGCTGAAAATTCTTCTCGGGGAATTATTGTAGGGATGTGCTATTCCAATTGCTTGAGGACTACCAGTGTGTGCTCAAAGCATTGAAACAGTCACTATTAGAAGTATCAGATTTGCAATTTTATAGCCATTGGGCAACAACTATCCTGGAGATAGATACCTCACAGAAAGGCCTCAGAGCATGCACTCTACAAAATCGCAAACCAAAATTACTTTTGTTTCAAATGTTCTGTCAATAGTACAGCCCGATGACTCAAATGTTGAGCAGGGAAAGTCTGCTTTAGGTGTTGGAACTGTGTATTTCAAGATTAAGAAGTCACTGGCCGAGTAATGCAGAGCTGAGGTTAATATTCTGGGGACTTGGGTATGAATCTCACTGTGTTAGATAGTGGAATAAAAATGTCTGGAATTAAAGGCTGGCCTAATGATAACCATGTGACCACTCTCATCATGTAAAAACCCATCTGGTTCACTAATTTCCTTTCTTAGTATAGTCTAAGTCAGAAGTCACATGACACCAGTTGATAGTCCGACAGGTTTATTTAAAATCGCAGGCTGTTGGAGCGTAGCTCCTTTGGCAGGTGACTTCATCTGACAAAGCCCCCAAAAGCTTGTGATTTCAAATAAACCTGTTGGACTATAACCTGGTGTCGTTTGAGTTCTGAATTTGTCAACCTGAGTCCCACACTGGCACCTCCACATCATAGTATAGTCTAGGCATGACTCCAGACCAAATGCACTGTTGTTGACTCTTAACTGCTGTCTGAAATGTCTGAGCATGTCATTCAGTTGTATCAAACCCCTTCAAAACCTAAACAAAGTCATGAAACCAGACAGACTACCCAGGCACTGTAAACAATGATTGATGGTAAAGACAGCCCTGTGACACTACAAAGTCCTCCCTACCAACATCTCGGGCTTTGTGCAAAAGTTGGGACAGCTGACCCAGAGAGTGCTTGAGCAAGAGTCTGATGTAATGATTCCCAAGGAATCGTAGCTTTAGATACAGTTTCCCAGATATCATCATCATCATCGTCCTTGGTTATGTCCTGTCCCGCCAGCAGGACAAACTCACCAGAGGTGGTGACACAGTGAAATACAGTTCGGAAGGAGTTGCCGTGGGAGTCATCAACGTTGACATAGACTCCATGAAGTCCCATGGCATCAGGTCAAACATGGCAAGGAAACCTCTTGCTATTGAATCGGTGCTCCTGCATATTGAGCACACTTGGAAGAAGCACCAAGGGTGGCAAGAACACAAGGTGGTCTGTGTGGAAGACAACTGTACTGTGTTAAACAGGTGCTTGACTTCTGTCTTCACTTAGGAGGACCAGGAGATAGGAACAGAATTTTGGGAGGGGGACCTTGAGGAGGTTCTTGAGCTGTTTGCCATAAGGAGTGAGGAGGTACTGTAGTTTTTAGCAGGCTTAAAAGTGAACTGATCCCAGGTCCAGATAAGTTATACCCCAAGCTGCTGTGGGAGGTAAGAGAGGAAAGTACAGTGTTCTGATCCAAACTTTTATTTTCTCTCTGGTCACTTAGATACCAGGGGTCTGGAGGACCATTTATATGGTTCCCCTTTTCAAGAAGCATAGCAAACACAAACCAGGGAATTACAGACCAGTGAGTCTCACATCACAGATGGGGAAACTATTGGAGAAATTCTGAAGGAGAGAATTAATCTCCACTTGGAAAGGCAAGGTTTCATCAGGATAATCAGCATGACTCTGTCAGTGGAAGGCGATGCCTAACATATTTGATTGTGTATTTTTTGAGGAGATAATTGGGTGTATAGATGAGGAGAGTATAATTAATGTAATTTATTTGGACTTCCGCAAGGCCTTTGATAAGGTCCCACAAGGGAGACTAACAATGAAGGTAAAGCCACGTGGGATCCAGGGTAGCTTGGCAAAATGGATCCAAAATTGGCTTTGTGGTAGGAGACAGAGGGTGATGATAGAAAACTGTTTGTGTGACTGGAGGCCGGTGTCTAATGGCATACCACAGAGATCAGTGCTGCGTCCATTATTGTTCGTGATATTTATTAACAGAGGTGGGGTGTGCGGAAAAATATTTCTACCCAGAAGGTCATGGAAATCTGGAATGCACTGCCTGGGCATGTAGTAGACACAGGAAACCTCACAAGCTTCAAAAAGTACATGGACAAACACTTAAAATTAATGACATTCAAGGGTGTGAGCCAAGTGCTCGTAAGTGGGATTAATGTAGATAAGTTAGAATGCAGTCAATGGGCCGAAGAGTCATAGAGCACAGAGTGTGAGACTATGATGACTCAAGAATTTCAAGAAACGTTACATCAAAAAACTGCTGAATACTCTGGACACTGCAAAGGCTTTGGACCCTGACATATTACTGAAGAGTTTTGCTCCAGAACTAGCTGCATCCCTCACCATCTGCTCCTGTGCACCTAATTGACAGTGTGGAAAGTTACCTAGGATGTCCTGTGCATATAAAAATGACAAATTGAACTTGGTCAATTACTGCCCCATCAGTCATAAACAGCATTATCAAATTGCACTTGCAAAGAAGTACCCTTCACACTGATATAACAAGGTGTAGAGCTGGATGAACACAGCAAGCCAAGCAGCATCACAGGAGCAGGAAGGCTGA
>NC_063332.1:105571702-105581241 GCF_021869965.1 Rhincodon typus
TTGGCCTGCTGTGTTCATCCAGCTCTACATCTTGTTATCTCAGATTCTCCAGCATCTGCAGTTCCTACTATCTCTGAAACCCTTCTCACTGATACTCAGTTTGAGTTCTGCCTGTGCCACTCAGCTCTTGATCTTATTACAGCTTTGGTATAAACTTGGACAAAAGAGCTGAACTTCAGAAGTGAGGGGAGAGTGAATGCCTTTGACATCAGGTCGGCATTCGATCAAGCATGGCATTAAGAAATGTTAGCAAAAGTGGGATCAATGGGAATTGGGGAAAACTCTCCGCTGGTTGGAGTTATACTCAATGCAAATGGAGATGGATGTGGTTGTTAGAGGTCAGTCATCTCAATCCCAGGATATCACTGTTTAAACTACTTGAGGTATATATTTTCTAACCAACCTGTTTAGAGATGTTGTGACATGCCTCTAGAGCAGGTGGGACTTGAACCCAGGCCTCCTGGTTCAAAAGCAGGGAGATTACCACTGCACCTCAAGATTCCAAGTTTCTCAGGGGTAGGTATTATTAATCAACCTATTCAGAGATTTTCTTGGACATCTCTGGAGTAGGTGCGCTTGAGCCTGGGGCCTCCCTCCTCTGAGGCAGGGACGCTACCACTGTGCCACAATAGCCCCTTAGTTCCCTGGGGTGATGTCCCAGGCTAAATCATTTTCAGCTGCTTCATCAATTATTTTCCCTCTATTATACGGTCAGAAGTGGGGATATTTGCTGATGATTGTACAAGATTTAGCACCATTTGTGACGACTCAGCGACTAAAGCAGTCTGTAGCTAAATGCAGCAAGACCTGACGAGCATCCAGATGTGAACTGATAAGTAACAGTCATGTACTAGGCAATGACCATGTAACCATTGCCCTTGACACTCAATGGCATTACAGGTTGGGAATCCTTTATGTGAAAATCTCAGGACCAACTGGTTTTTGGATAAAGGAGATTTTTGGGTCCGTTTGAGGCCTTTGGAAAGACATATTAGATCTGTTTGGGTCAAGCAAAGTCTTTTCCCAAGGGCCCTAACTCAGCCTATCTTTGAGTCCTCCTTTGGTTTTTTTGGTTTTCAGACATGTGAATAAATTGCTGAATCTCCCACTACCACCATTCTTTGGTTGCTATTGACCAGAAACTAAACTAGGCCAGCCATATAAATACAGTGGCCATGAGAGTAGCTTAGAGGTTAGGAATTTTGCTGCAACTAACTCAGCTCCTGTCTCTCCAAAGCCTGTTCACTATCTGCAAGGCACTAGTTGGCATTGTGATAGAATACTCTCCACTAGCCTTGATGGGTGCAGCTTCAACAACACTCTAGAATCTAAACACCATCCACAACAAGGTAGACTGTTAGAATGACACTCAGCCACCTTCAAAATTCTCTGTTAACATACAGTAGTAACAGTGTGAACCATCGACAAGATGCACTGCATAACTCATTAAGGCCCTTTTGTTAGTATCATGCAAACCGGTAACTGCGTCACCTTGAAGAGCAAAGACAGCAGATGCATGGGTACACCACCATCAGCAGGTTCTTCTCCAAGTCTCTGACTAGCCTGACTTGGAACAATATCGCCATTCCTTCAGTGTTGCTGTGCTAAAATCCTAGAACTCCCTTCTTAACAGGAATGTCAGTGTCCCCACATCCAAAGGACTGCAGCAGTTCACCATGACAGCTTATCAGCATCATCTCCTTGGCATTTCAGAATTGGCAATAAATGCTGGCCTAGCCAATGACATCCACATCCTAGGAATGAAAGAAAAGATTTGCCCAACACCCTTGACTGCCAAGATTGCAGCCATTTCCTGATAAAGATCTAAGGTTATGTTTGTGAGATTAAATCCAAGCTAGTAATCTGATGCTCATATTGAATACACTTTGGTTACCTAACTTGGTCAAAACTTAAGTTATGCCCTTAGTTTATAACATCAAACTTGAAGGTGTTGTCCAAATTGATCTGGTACATAACATCAGTTCCAAGATGAAACAGAAAAGGATTCCACAGGTATGAGAAAAACATTGTTATAGGTGTTCTGAGTCAATTCAGCACATCCATGCACTTATGTGACCATATTGATCTTTCTGGTATGAGCTAAATTTTTCTATAGGGTCGTTTTTAAAGGACGGTAGGTCAACATGCCAGATCCTTAGCAACTTGATATTCTTCAACGACTTCATCATGTACATATGGACATAGATCGAATGAGAAGACTCAAGAGAGTCAATCTATTGGCCAGATATTAACAGTAACATTGTCACTTTGTTAAGAACTGTGAGCCATGTGAAGAGCATATGCCAAGTCAAAGCACAGAGCTATTGATACCACAAAGTCCCTGCCTCTCCTTGGTCTTACATTGTTTTCAATATATTTCATGTTTATGGAAATGACTGCATTATCATTGACTATTTTACCAAATACACCATCATTTGTTAATTGCACAATATGTCAAGCATAACTATCACGCACACTCTTAGCTCCATTTTTTGTATATTTGACACCTACACTGAGAGCATTGAGCACATTCTCAGACTTGCGTGAGAAATGGACTATTGATCGTACTACTACTACTACTTTAGATTATTCCAGGTTCAATGTTCTAGCTGAATGCATGATACACAGAGTCAAAAATCTAGTCCTCAAATGTAGGTAAGTCAAGGAAGACATTCTAATATTATATCTGAGAGCAACACTCTGAATGTAGTCATTCCATCACTGGTGGAGCTCACATTTGGCAGACCAATGTGTACCAATTTGTTGACCTGTACCTGAAATTCTCTTTTTGAAACTCAAGAACATCTTGTAAACCTGCAAGAGAAAATGACCAGTGTGATAAATAGGGGAGTACAGAATTGGTAAAATTACAGTGAGTCGACAAATACGTTGAGATCCTTTGAGTCCATTTGCATGGCAGTGTAACTGATGAGACAAAATCTGGAACTAATCAAGTCAGTTTCAATTTCCCATGGCCTTCCAATCCTTTTACATCATGTACAAGAGCCCAAATGCAAACAGCAGTGATGGACAGTATCACAATGATTATTGGCAGTTAATCAATGACACCTCCAGGCAAAGTTACCATTGGGATTTGGATGTATCAGCAAATAACCTAAACAGCTTAGAGACTCAGATTCATAGACTCAGTTCACCTATTTACAACAACAACTTCTTTTCATAATGTAACGAGATGTTGTTTGTACACCTTGCCTTTAAGAGAGTTCCTTTTAAGAATTCCAAGTGCTGTATGTGTAGCGATCCTGTCTGGCAGTTAATCTGCTGTAACCCTGCAAGCTTCACACACAAATCTGGTGGTTTTCTCTAATGTCTGCTTATTAACTTCATTATGAACAGATGGTTAACTGGACCAGCCATATTAATATAACAGCAGAGCACAGGCTATTACCCGAATGAAGGATCACCTCCTGAGCCCACAAAGCTTTTCAACATCTACAATGCGCAATTCAAAATTTATCACCTGTGTGAATGAGGGCAACTGCAAGGACAGTCAACGTCCATCATGGTTCAGAACAGTAGAATGTGTTTGTTTAGTGTCCTGCCACGGGACTTGGTGATCCACTTATCTCATCATTGACATACTGTGGTTCTAGTACATACAACTTACAGGTTACGCGCTGCAACTGTTACTTTCTAACAGCACTTCCAAGCCCCGTGACTTGACCGTTGAGAATAGCAAAGATAAAAGTACGTTCAACTACCATTAGTGATTTGTGTTCACCTTCACATCTCAGTCAAATGCCCTTGTTTCTTGGCCAGTAGAACTTGACATTCTACCGAAATTACTATCTGGTTGGAGCATTGTATGGTTGGGGTAAGAATTTGTTATGATCAACATTCTGCTGTTATCACTAGGTTGCCAATGTTTTGAGTGGAATGAGCTCATGGGAATATTATATTCACATTTGAAGTGGGAATGGGAGGATAGCTTTAAGCAACATTGCTGTCTGTTCTCAGTCTTGCTACAACTTCAAGACTTGTTTTTGCAGTTTCTCTTCCCTTCTATTTATTGAGGGTAACATGATTATGGCTTTGAACAATCCACTAAATAAACTGTTGGGCAATGCAGAGTAGGGCTTCCCAAAATTTTAAATTTTTGGGCCACAAGCACCAAGTCAACCATAAATTGTCCATTTTATTTTTTTTCTTGACATGAGTATGTCCTAACCAGCTGAAAGCTGCTTTGAGAAAATCTGTGGATAAGTAGGTGCTCTTTTAGTATTCTCACTCTTGGTCTGAGGTCTTTCCATTCCATGCTCTCCCGTGTCTTTTCACTGCCCTCATCCACGTATATCTCACCCCACCCCTTCCCCACACTCATAGGTCCCTTTCCAACTCCAACTGGCTCTTGCATATCTCTCCTTTCCCATTCCCACTGATCCACATATTGGTTATTGTCAAGCATGAAAGTGCATTCACAAAGGGAAAAACTTTGAGAAGCACTGATGTGGAGAATGCAAAATGAGATGCAAAGACTATGCTGAAGCATATTTGTTGTGAAATCACTCGACTATTTTATGAAAGTAGCCAATATCCTCAAATTGAATTAAAATAACTGTTCTTAGGCTTGTTTGCTGGAAAACACATTTTAATCCAAAGAGGATGATGTTGTTTGCTCGATTGATGAAAGCATCCTGAATCACCACAAGTCTCAAGTATTTAATCGCTAATGAGATTTGTGTCGAAACATACAAAAATAATTCATAGGGAATAGATGTCAGAATTAATCCAAAACTTTCCCCTCCCTTGTTTTTTGTCTTTCTCTTGGTTGTTCTCATGCTATCGTCCTCTTTCTGTGATGGTCTTTTGCCCTGTCTTGTTCTCTTGCTCTCCCTCACTCTCTCGGGAATATAAGAGCAGGCTAGTCATCCCATTACCTTCTTCACCTTCAATACAACCATGGCTGATGATCCACAACTCCCCTTATTCCTTTATGTCATTGACATTTAGAAATCTGACGAAGTCTATTTTCAATGCACACAATGACTGAGCATCCTAAGCCATCTAGTAAGGAGAATTTCACAAAATGCTGAGTAAAAAGTTTTCACTTTGGTTCTAAGTGGCTTTCTCTTTATTTTTTAATTGTGGTTTTAGTTCAAGATTCCCTAAGCAGGGGGAAATATCTTACCAGCATTTACACTGTCTATACCTTTAAGTGTTTTGTAGGTTTCGGTGAGATCATTTTTTATTCTTCAAAACACAAGAGGATACAAGCCCAGTTTTCCTGATCTCTTTTCATAGGTTCTCATATTCTATCTTACTTTCTCTTCTGCTGTCTCTCACTGTCTCTATTTGCTATCTCTCTGTTCCTCTCATCTTCTTGCTTTCTTCACTATTTTTGCCTCATTCTTGTTCATTCTGTTATTTCTGTTTGTGCATACTTGGTCATGCTCTCTCTTGTGCTCTCTCCCTCTCTCTCCCTCTCTTGCTTCTCAGCTTGGCTATCCCAGAAGCCTAACTGTCTGCTAGGAATCCTTCAGTTAACAAGAAGTTTAATTTTGTTTAGCCAGCATATCAAATTTCAAATGAACTTTGCTAGAAATTAAAAATTCTGCTTGGGACCACACTCTCAATCTATTCACCCCTATAATAAACTCATTCTTAATCCTATAAGTCTATTGTTTATGTCCATGCAATTTGATCAGATCATCACTAACTAGAAGCCAAGTCCATGACCCAAGCTCAACTCCAATTTCTTAAAGGAACCAACATCCCAACATAAAATAAAGTTTTCTTTCTGAAAGACCCAGATCTTTCGATAGTATGGACAGATATAATAGGAGTGTGGACTTGGCAGTTCTCTAACTTCACTTTACATTGTGTGGTTCTTCTTGCGATCTAAGCATGAGACTGTGCTTTGCTATTGTGATCAATTTTAAAGAATTCAGTTCTTCAATAATAAGTAATATGACCTCTTTTATTACTTTTATTCAAGCATTTTAAATTGTTGTTTCAGGTTCTTTTACAACAACCTTCACAAATATGAAATCTCCTTTTCGTAGTTCCGTACTTCAGGCTTCTATTTCAAAAGCCCATCGTCACAAATCACCGCAGACTACTAAATATGACCTGGATTTGGTCGTATCCAGAAGGAACATCCCGTCCTCTGGACTGCCATGTGTGGAGAAGTCAATGGATGACTGTGCACATGAGGTAAATAATTTGTATAAGTGGTCAAGTGAAATAAAATGCCTTCTGAAAAACAATTTACAGGTAGTTCTGTTCTGAACATCATTTGCAAGTTGATTTATATTTAAGTCAGAACACAATGCAGGATAATATAAAATAACCATTCATAAGAATAAGGAAATGTTCCTATATTGGATCCTTAAAATAAATATTATAGGACAAGTAGGTATGAATGTTCATATTTTGGACATTAGTAAATTGGGGACACCCTGTATTTGAAAACATATCTCACTTCAATTTCCTCGCCATTTCATGTTGAAAGTAATGCTCTGGAATTGGTCATTCTGTTGAGCTGGCCGATAGAAGGCCTATTGGAGATTTATAAAAAATATGTACATCCCTTTTCTTGGTCAAAATTATGACCTCCTTTCAAGAGAAATTGCAATTATGGAAACTAAATTGCCTTCCTTCTGTAGCATTGGACAATTGTTTCAACTTTTATTTGTAATTATTTCCTGAGCAGTTGGTTACAGTAATCAATCTAAGTGAATAATTCCATTGTGTCATTGGTAGTTCAGTACTGCAGCATATTTCAGTCCTGTTTCATTTCTGCAATATCAATATCCTGGAATTACCTATTCTGTGCCATTGTGGAAGCAACATTAAATCAAATACTTCAGTGTGTTAGCAATGCTCATCACCGTAACCTTAGGAATCACAAACTACAAATGTGCAGTAAAATGTAAGCTTAGCAACATCACCCATGTTCAGAAACTAGTTATTTTTATTCACTCATGGGATGTGGGCATCACCAGCAAGGCCTTCTTCTGTGAGCCGTCTCTAATTATCCTTGAGAATGTGGTGATGAGTCACTTTCTTGAAATGTTATAGTCCCTGTAGTGGTGATAGTTTATTAAGTAGGATATTCCAGGATTTTAAACCTCTGATGGTTATAAAATTGTAATAAATTTCCAAGTCAGTATGGTCTGTAATTTGGAAAGGAAAGGGCCATTGCTGCAGTTCCCGTTCCTGTCCTGTTGGTAGAATAATAGTTTTGAAGGTGTCAGTGAAGAAGCCTTGGAGAATTGCTGCAATGCAGTTTTAAATGATGCGCTCCATTAACACCTTGCACCTGTTGTAGAGGCAGTGACATTTTACTTGGTGTCTTTTTATCCTTGATAGTTTTTGCTTCTTGAATTTTTCAGAGCTGCATTCATCCAGGCGAGTAGGGAGTATTCCATTTCATTCCTAGCTCTCTCTTGTAGATGGTGAAAGGCTTATGAAAAGTCAGGGGGTGAGTTGTTTACCACAGAATTCAAATCTCTGACCTGCTCCGATAGCCAGAGGCCCTCATATTCCTTAAAATGGAGAGAAACTCTGGTTTAGCAAAAATTGTGCTGAAACCATGACTCTGGATATCTTGCCCCAAAACCAGCTTCTTCTATTTTTGCCAGACTGGGGGGAGGTAAAGAGGGGATTGCTGGGGTTGGAGTTGGGGTTGGGAACAGGATCAGGTTGCACTTTGCCTCTGTGACCCATGGATGTGCAATGTCTATATTAAAATCAGATCCAATTTTTACTTGTGGAATCTCAAAAATACAATGTGAGGCATTTTACTTTTCAAGCCAAAGTCTAAAGATCTTGGAGTTCTTTGGAGAAGTAGAGTATCCTTTCAGAGAGGTGGAGTACGCTTTTGTGTAGGTCCAGTAACATTTTTGAAAGAGGTAAAATGCAACTTTGGAGGGTTGAGGTACTTTTTGATATTGTTAAAAGTAGACACAAGTATGTGTAAAAATGATTAAATTCAATTGAACTGTCAAGGGAACTGTTGAGCAGTCAAAGTGTCAGATGGCTTCAATCTCATGGACTTCAAATTTTTGAGAAAACTGCATGCAGTTTAATAAAATCAATCAGTGCTTGTTGTTTCACTCTGTCGATATTAACGTGAGGGCTATCATTAAAGGATTTATGCTGCATGATTGATTTCACAATCTACCATTAAAACTGGGAGGTGCCTGACAGTTCACAGTTTGACTGCTTCGACTGCTTATACAATCACTTGAAGTGGGGCTATGAATTTAAATGTTTGATTTTATGAGGGGTCAAGTAGTTGAAGGGAATTAAATGTATTAATTTGTAATCAATGAGATTATCCATTTTTAAATAGCAACTTGTCAATAGACACTTAAAAAGTTGATCTAATTTTATCTCAGCCTGGGTCTTAAGCCTTCCCAGTGTGGGTAATAGGTGAACTTTCATGGAGAATGTAAGGCAAAAGATGATGGGTGCAGGGCATAATTTTCACAACGCTATAAAGGGTCATAGGGATGAGTGAAGGTGTACAGATTATTAGGGCAGAGACCTGCAAACACTTATAGCCAAATGAATTTCTTTATTGCTCTTGACTATTTTTTCACCAACAACTTTAATGGAATAAAAATATTTCACTTTGGAATAAAGCTGCATATGTGACTTGTCACTCTTCAGACCATATATGCATAAGTCATAGTCAGCAGTTTGTGGGAGTAGTTAATAAAGTATACAGTACATTAGACTTTATCAATAAAGCAGAGAGTACAAGAACAAGGGAATGTTGAAGTTATATAATCCACTAGTTGGCTGAAGCAGTCGTTTTCCCTGATACCACACATAAGGAAGGATGTGAACACTTTGGAGAGAGTGCAGAAGAGATTTACAAGGTTAGTTTTAGGGATGAGGAGTTTCATTTATGAAGATGGATTTAGAAAGATTGGTTATCATTGGAGATAAGAAAGCTGAGTGAAGATATGACTGAAGTACTAAAAATCGTGAAAGGTCTACAAAGAGTAAGTTGGGAGAAACAGTTCCCATTCATAACTGGATCAAGAAGGAGAAGGTACAAATTTAAAGTAATTTGTAAAGGAGCAAATTTAATATGAGAAACAGCTTTTCTCATTCTGTGTGAGGACTGGAATGCACTCCTTGACCATTTGGTGTGGTTCTTTAGAAATATTGAAAAGGAAATTAGATGGTTATTCGAAAAGAATGAATTTGCAGAGTTGTAGGGAGAAGGGAGGAGAATGACATTGGGTGAATTGCTTGTTTGGAGAGCTAATGCAGACATGACCTGCTGACTGACCTCCTGCTGTACTGTAATAATTCTGTGATATGAATTGTATACAATTGGTGTTTGATTATCACATGTGGCTGGACAGCTAGTTTGCAGTACAGAGTGATGCCAACGGCATGGGTTCAATTCCTACACCAGCTGAGGCTGCTATGAAAGATTCTCCTCATCCTCTCCCTTCGCCTGAGGCATGGTGACCCTCAGGTTAAACCACCACCAATTGTCTTTCTCTAATGAGAGAGCAGCATTATGGTCCTGTAGGACTGTGGCGACTTTACTTTGT
>NC_063332.1:105581741-105592582 GCF_021869965.1 Rhincodon typus
GCAGTGAACAGTGCCATTTGGGAAAGCAGCACAGCCCCCCTACCCCCAGCTATGGCCCACAAGTACGACACGCTTCTTGCTAGAAAATCTGAGTTAAGCAAAACACGCTCAGACAAGCAGCCACTTCCCCAACCCTGGTAAGTGGTTTCCTTCCAACTGTGTTCCGTACGGGGGTATGCCGAGGCAATTTATTGCAGCAGTGATCAATTTGTTTATTGAGATGACAAACATAGTGCGAACTTAGCCAACAGGGATAAGGTTCCTGCTTACGTGAAGGAAGAAGTTGAAGTGGTGCTGTACCAATTACAATCTAAGAGCACCTTTTTGGTGCACTTCCTCGCGATTACTTGGAAAGAAGCAACTTTATTCTCTGAAAAGGGCTGTTAGATAGGATTGGGGAAAATGATTTTGCAGAAGGGAGGGGATTTTTTTCCCAAGTCTCGAATGTTAGATGCCAGATATTTATTTTGAACAAGGAGACTTTATACAGCACGAATGCTCCCAGTTTAATGTAAAGGATATATATGGCTGCAGTTCTGAAAGAACTTCGTGACTTTACTATTAAAACACATGAAGATCACTGGAGCATCGGTACGTTTTGCCTCTTATTCCTATTCTACGACTCACTCTACATTTCCACCTCTGCTAATAACGTGCCATCTTCCTTCACTAAGCACACTTCTGTATGCACAAGGATCCAAAAACAGTATACAATTAATTCCATCGTCACTATGTTGTTCTAATTATCTCCACTGAGTGCACCCACATCCAGTAGAAAAGGCAAAGCCCAGGTCCATGATTATCCTTCCACTTCTATTGTTGAAAAAGACTATGTGCCACAGAATGTAGCTGATACTGGAGGGGAAATAGTATTGATTGTGAAGTTAAGACTCTAAACATAATGTATCCTGTAAATTCAAGTCTGTGGTTTTGAGGAACAGACACAATATAGTGAGGCACAGCTCCAGGTAGTGAATAAAACTGAAAACTTACTTCAAATTGTAGGTACAAGGAGAGGTTAAAGACGAAGTACCTCAAAAAGAATCAAACCTTGTCATCTGATGCTTTGAATGGACATCGATGGCGTTTCTTGAAAAGTGGACTGGATGATTTCCGTGATGGCTATCCCCCTCAGACACAAGAAGACTTAGCCATGATACGCAGTGTGAAGGGTGCTGGTCTTAGTCCCTTTCTCTTGAAGGTCACAGAAACTTTCAGACCTGCTCAGAGTGTGTCAAAAAGGCTTACTAAATCACAGATATGTTTTTCCAAGTCTCTACCATTACAACAGACGAGGAGGGAGCAGCTGGAAGAGATTGAATATGGCTTGAGTCAGCATCCATTAGCTCTTTATCCACATCTGGAAGAAGGAATACCTCCAGAGGTAGGAAATAACTTAGACAAAAAGCTGGCATTGTCTAATTTTGGCTTGCTTTTTGGGCCTCTGATGGTCTCATCTCCTCATTCTCCTGTTTTAGTCAAGTGGGAAAAGGCTTAATGTCTTCCCCTTTTGACTTCTGATTCAAAGAGTGTTCATGATTCATCAAGGTTCAATTTGCGCATTTAAAAAGTAAGATTCTGTCTATTTTGACTAGTTTAAAATTTGACCCTGGTATGAGTGGAGCAGTATCTTGGGGTGGGGGGGCGGTGGTGGAATTTCCATGTGTTTTTTTTAATGTCTATCAGGCTATTTTTGGCTGGAAGGGCAGAATTAAGATCACCCCATAAAATTATTAAAAAATTGTGCACAGCATATCACAGATTTGCCTGATGCAGACAAAAATTGCTTTTTTCTGCTTGGATCAATTCATGGATTTATCTACTTAGTCTGTAATTTAGGTAAAAGTAAAGCAGCCAATCATATTGTTTATTTTTTTAATGGTTCCAGCTATAATCTTAGGTTTCTGACCTTCCTTAGTAGTTAACATTTGCACCATAATTGCATAATGTTTAGATCATTTGTGATGAGATGGCTAAACCTACCCGTAAGATTATTTTAATAGAGTCATACAGCACAGAAAAAGACCTTTCCTTCCAACTTGTCCATGCCAACCAAGTTTCCCAAATTAATCTAGTCCCACTTGCTGGCATTTGGCCCAAATCCCTCTAAACTTTTCCTGTTCATGTACCTGTCCAAATGTCTTTTAACTATTGCAACTGTACCTGCATCTACCACCTCTTCTGGCAGTTCATTCCACTTACAAACTACCCTCTGTGTGAAATAATTGCTCCTCAGGTCTCTTCTAAATCTTTTTCCTCTCACCCTAAAAATTAGCCCTCTAGTTTTGAATGCCCTCTAGTTTTATGCCCCACCCGAGGGAAAGAAACCCTTGCTATTGGCCTTATTTATGACACTCATGATTTTATAAACCTCTATAAGGTCACCCCTCAACTTCCTACACTCTATTAAAAAAAGTCCCAGCCTGTACAATCTCTCCTTATAACTCAAACTCTCCAGTCCCAACAACATCCTGGTAAATTTTTTCTGAACCCTCTCCAATTTAAAAATACCCTTTCTATAGCAGGATGACCAGAAATGTACACAGTACTCTAAAAGTAGCCTCACCAACATCCTGTATATGCTATCTTAACTGCTATCACCAACATGCTATCTTAACTGCCATTCTAAAAAGGTCTGAGCAGTGAAGGCAAGCGTGCTAAACACCTTCATAACCATCCTGTCTGCCTGTGATGCAACTTTCAAAGAACCATGTACCTGAACCCCTTGATGTCTATGTTCAACAATACCACCCAGTGCCCCACCATTAATTGCAAAAGTCTTGCCCTTGTTTGTTTTATCAAAATGCATTACCTCACCTTTATCCAAATTAAACTCCGTTTGCCATTCAGCCCATCGATCAAATTGATCAAGACCGCTTTGTAATCTTAGCTAACTGTCTTCACAGCCCACTGTACCACCACTTTTGGTGTCATCTGCAAACTTACTAATCATTCTTCTAAATTCGCATCCACATTATTTACATAAATGACAAACAAGTGTGGACCCAGCACTGATCCCTGTGGAAAACCGCTGGCCACAGGCCAAAAAAACCCTCCACCCAAAAGCCACTCTCTGTTTCCTACCGTTAAGCCAATTTTGTATCCAATTGGCAAGCTCACTCTGAATCCCATGTGATCTGACTTTACTAATTAGTTTAGCTTGCGGAACCTTGCCAAAGGCTTTACTAAGGGCCATGTAGACAACGTCTACTATTCTGCCCTCATCAGATTTTTTAGTTACGTCCTCAAAAAACTCAATCAATTTTGTGAGAGACACAATTTCCCACGGATAAAAACCATGCTGACTACCCTTAATCAATCCTTGCCTCTCCAAATGCATATAAATCCTATTTCTCAGAATCCCTTCCAACAACTTACACACCACTGATGTCAGACTCACCAGTCTGTAGTCCCCAGGCTTCTCCTTACAGCCTTTCTTAAATAAAGGCAGAACATTAGCCACCCTCCAGTCCTCTGGCACCTCAGTTGTGGCTGTAGATGATACAAACATCTCTGCTAGTGGCCCCACAATTTCTTCCCCAGTATGCCACAACATCTGGGATACACTTTATCAGGTCACGGAGATTTGTCCACCTTTATGTGTTTTTTTTAAGACCTCCACCACCTCCTCTGTAATGTGGACTGTTGTCAAGACGACAATACTTATTTTCCCGAGTTTCCTAGCCTCCATTCCTTTCTCCACAGTAAAAACTGATGTGAAATATTCATTTATTATTTCTTCCGTCTCGTGTGGTTCCACACATAGATGTCCTCATTGAACTTTAAGGGGCCCTATTTCTCTCCCTAGTTGCTCTTTTCCTCTTAAAGTACTTGTAGAGTGTCTTTGAATTATCTTTATCCCTAACTGCCAAGGCTATTTCATATCCACTTTGTGCCTTCCTGATTTATCTCTTAAGAATGGCTCTACATCCTTTATACTCTTCAAGAGGTTCACTTGATTTCAGTTGTCTATACTTAATGTATGACTCCTTCTTATTCTTGACTAGAGCCTCAATATCTTTATTCAGCCATTGTTCCCTACTTTTACCAGCCTTACCCTTCACTCTAACAGGAACATAATGCCTTTGAACTCTCGTTATCTCAATTTTGAAAGCCTCCCACTTTCCAGTCATCCATTTACCTGCGAGAAGTCTATTCCAATCAACTCCTGAAAGTTCCTGTCCCATACTGTCAAAATTTGTCTTACTCCAAATAAGAACTTTAACTTTTATACAAAGGCCTATCCTTTTCCATAACTATTCAATACTAGTCGAATTATGATCACTGGTCCAAATCTGCACTCCCGTTAACACTCAGTCACTTGCCCCACCTTATGTCTCAAGAGGTCAAGTTTAGCTCCTTCTCTGGTAGGTACATGTACAGATTTATAGAGAAAATTTTCTTCAACACTTTTAACAAATTCCTCACCATCCAAGCCCTTAACACTATGACAGTCCCAGCCTATATCTGGAAAGTTAAAATCCCCTACTATTACATTCCTATTGTTTTTACATATATCTGAAATCTCTGTATGTTTATGCTCCTTAATTTCCCACTGATTATTGGACTACAGGCCTCATAATCCCATCAAGGTAATCAACCCCTTCTCATTTCTGAGTTTCACCCATATAGCTTCATTGGAATCCTTCAGAAATATCTTCCATAAGTACAGCAGTAATGTTTACCTTAATCAAAAATGCCACTTCCCCTCCTCTCTTGCCTCCCTTTCTATCCTTCCTTTAGCATCTCTACCCTGGAACATTGAGCTGCCAGTCCTGTCCCTCCCTGAGCCATGTTTCTGTAATAGCTGTGGTGTCCCAGCTCCTTGTTCCCATACACACCCTGAGTTCTTATGAGTTTCATGCAAACAAAAACAAAATCTCTCTCTGGAGCCGTCAACACCTTGACAAACATGTGGATAGGCCTTTCGCACAAACTTCATCTGATCCAATCTCTCCTTCCTCACTTTTGTTTTCTTTTTTTAAACTATACAAGTTCTAGTCATAATTTTAAATTAAAAATTTTCTGCTTCTGTGCTAGAAAATCCAGATGAAAATCACAAGAAAAATCTCCAACTCAGAAGCAGCTGCAATATCCGCATCACTCTGCTTTCACCATTTTTTATAATGTTAAGACATTTAAGGAGTTTCCCCTCTCACTGAGAGTCTGCCCTCTCGCTGGCTCGCTAATATAACCCCACATTTAGACATGTTAATGGACGCTATGGCTTCTGCAGGTAAATTCTACATGTGTAGGGGAGAGCCATCATTATTGAGTGACTCACCCTCAAACTACGAAAACAGGTAGTGAGGGCTTCAGTCTAAGTGCTTCACTCAAAAAGGTGGCATCAATGCCAATAGAGTACTTGCTTGGTACTGCTGTGGAATCTCAGCCTAGACTAAACACAAATGCTGATGTGAGGTTTGAACCTACAGCTTCTTGATCCAAGACAGCACTACCACCTGAGCCAATCTTCTGTCCATTGATTATCTATGAATAGCCACAAGAAATTTATAGTTGTGTACTTGTCTGCAAAAGAATAACAAACATATTTTCAATCCAGCTCTTTGAGGTAATTGTAGGTCTACTGGACCCTGAGATGCTATTGTCTCATGATGTTTATGTAGAAGTACCTGATGAAAAGAAGCAGACAGTTATAAAACCAAAAGAGAAGACACAAGACAGAAAATGTTTAGAAAAGTAAGTAGTACTGTTCTGTACTTAAGAGTCCTTAATTGAAGTATAAATTTTCAATCAGCAGATGATAAGACTCTGAATTAAAACTAAACGTTCAGCTTATTCAGTACATGCCAAAAAGGCCTGTACTCTCTACAGATGCTAACTGATCCAACTTGCAATTCAAACCTTTTTTGAAAGTCTTAATGGAGCATCTGCCTGCTAAAATGTCACCCTCTATTTGATATTCTGTTCTATTATCATGTGTCTCCTTCTGTTTAAGCCTTTTTCTGGGCCCCTGATAGCACTGTAAGTTGGTTACAAAGAAGGGCTGCAGAAATCACTTTCTTCTTCTCGAGCAACATGACTGATATTTGGGAATTTGGGATTTTCTCAATCATTTGTCACAGCTTCAGTGAAAGATTTCTGGGAAATCCAGAAAATGCAGTATAGATCTTTCACTGAAATTCTTATATGTAATTCTGCACAATACTGCTTAAAGAAATCAGAGGTTTGAAAACACACAGTACTGAAATTCCTGTGTTTGGGGCAGAGCAGGAGCAGTTTGAATGGGTGAGCCAAAATGTGGGATGGACTCCATCTCTGTCACCTGTCTGTCCATTCTTCTGTATGTGCAGTTTTCAGTATCTGACCCAACATCTTCTCTGTGGGCTTTACCAGAGGAGGAGGATCTGGCAATAACATCCTACCAGTTCTACCCCAAATTGCAAGATGCAGGCAGATGAAAGAGGGCTATAATCTCATTATATTACTGGCTTACTAAATTGGAAAGTGATCGACTGCTCTTGAGAATGTTTCACTAAGTCATTTTCTCAATATTGTAGGAATCCTCAGCTAGAATAGCTGAAACCCTGTAACTTAACAATGTGAAATTCATGGCCACTGGCAATGCAGACACTCCAGTCATGATAGAGATAGTGCACATGCTCACATAATGAACTTACTTAATTTTTAGCCCTTTTCTGATGAAGGGTCTAGGCCCGAAATGTCAGCCTTTCTGCTCCTATGATGCTGCTTGGCCTGCTGTGTTCATCCAGCCCTGCACCTTGTTGCCCTGGATTCTCCAGCATCTGCAGTTCCTACTATCTCTGATTTAATTTTTAGAACCTGCTTTTTTAACTCAATTCCTGTAGTGGATCTCTGTGCATGAGGAACCATTAGTGAAGCAGATTTAATGGTATACGAGGAAGATGGAAGGGATCAGAACAGAAATTGACCTTTTCATCCCTGTTGGTAGTTGTATAAAAATTGACATCATAAACTCACATGCCCATTCAGTCATCAAATTCAGTTTGTAAAGTATTCCAAAACAATGCATTTTTGCCTAAAAAATGACAGAACAGTCATTCTTGCAAAACTAAATTCAGCATAAATCATGTGTTTAAAATATTCTTATTGTAGGTATCAAGTAATTCAGCCTTAAAAATCACATGCTACTTCTATTGATACATATAGTTTCAATAAGCATTGGTACTTGGATTGTACAGCAGTGAAGAACCAAAGCAGAGAAACCCCTATAAGTGGATCCTATCCAGAGGGAAACAGAAGAAGGAAGACCAGAAAACCAGCCGAAAATGGGATAAAAAAACAGGACAAGATGAAGAAATAAAACAAATAACAAAGGAATTTTGTGACTGGGTAGCTTCTCTGGTATGTAGAATAAATATATATGATTAAGATATTTAAAGTGTTGCAATAGCATTCAAAAGACTATTGTTGATGAAGCTGTTTTTTGATTTACTGATCTTCTGAATCTGCTGACTGCTTCAAACAAAGACATTTTCCTGAAATGCTGCCTGCTGGCACATGTTCCTGCTATCCATGATATCCCTTTTGTCATGCAAATACCATAGGGTGCCATGGTGGCTCAGTGGTTAGCACTGCTACCTCACAGCACCAGGGACCTAGGTTCAATTCCACTCTTGGCCAACTGTCTATGTGGAGTTTGCACATTCTTCCTGTGTCTGCTTGGGTTTCCTCTGGGTGCTCTGGTTTCCTCCCACAGCCCAAAGATGTGCAGGCTAGGTGGATTGGCCATGTTAAATTGCCCATTGTGTTCAGGGGTGGGTTATAGGGCAATGGGTCTGGGTGGGATGCTCCAAGGTGTGGTGTGGACTTGTTGGGCCAAAGGGCCTGTTTCCACACTGTAGGGATTCTATGATAAATGCTTAGAAGACAAAATGTATAAAAATGACTAGAACACATTAACAAGAAGAATTGTAAACAGCAGTCATAAAAGACAATAGCAAGCAAAAATAAAACCTTCACAGATTGCTGAATGGGTTTTTCATCCAAAAAAACCTATTCAACATTGCATTCTTTATATCAAAATCTAGCAAGTCAGGAAGAAGAAATTATTAGTAGCAGATTATGCCGATTCATCACTCACAAGCACATTTTTACATTTAAAGAATTAGAGACTTAAAATTATAATTTAGTCCCATTCTCTGAAAACACTTGTAGCCTTTTTCAACAACAAACCTCTGAAAATACATTTGTAAAAATTTGAAACTTTATTTTTCTCTCATAACAAAGTCTTTTACGTTCCTTCAGTGCACTTTAGGAAAATTTGTGCCTGCTGCCTATGAAGTGAAAATCAACATTGTATGCAGATATTAAGATGCTTGGGGCAAATAATAAATCCTTGTCAGATTGATGATGGTATATTCTAATACTCAATGTAACTAACTACATATAGTTGACCTTTGAAACTAGTGTAAATTCACATACTGAGAAATCTTATGGTTCAGGCTTGAAACAACCAGTTAAGATTTATTGAGAGAGATTTAAAACAAAATTAAATCATTAGCAGAGTGAGTGTAGTAATAGAATACTTGGGAATTAAATTTCCTCTGAACCTTTTCCGTACTGGCACTGTAATGTCGGTGGAAACCGAATTACATGTGTTGTATGAAAGGGGTTTCTGCCAAATTACCTTCAAACTATGGCAGCAGAGCACGAGAAACCTCAAGGAAATTAATCCTTATGATTTCTTACTGGTCCTTCAAAAAATTCCAAAATAATTAAGGATTGGCAATAACTACATTGCAACAGTGGCTACATTTCTGAAGTGAATGTTTGGCTATAATGTGCCATGAAACATTCTGAGGTGTCTAATGTTGTTTTGATTTGGTCCTGGATTGTATTTACTGAAATACACCTTGTAGATGGTACACACTGCTGCCATTGTCACTGGTGTTGAAGGGTGTGAATGTTGAAGGTGGTTCTGGAAAGGCTGTTTCGTCTTGGATGGTATCAAGCTTGTTGAGTGTTGTCACCCATCCAGGCAAGCGGAGAGTATTCCATCACATTCCTTATGTCTTATAGATAGTGGACAGGCATTGGGGACACAAGTAAATTACTTGTCACAGAATTATTAACCTCTGATCTAGTCTTATAATCACAGTATTGGTATAGCTTGTTCAGTTCAGTTTTGGGTCAATGGTAGCCCTCAGGATGTTGATAGTGGGGAATTCAATAATGGTAATTCCATTTAATAGCTAGGTGCAACTGCTAGATTCTCTCTTGTTGGAAATGATCATTGCCTGGCACTTGTGTGGTGTGAATAGGCCTTGCCATTTATAACCCAAGCCTAGATGTTATCCATGTCTTGCTGCATATGGAACATGGATTGCTCAGTAACTGAGAAGTTGTGAATGGTGCTGAAAATCATAAAATCGTCAGCAAATGTCCCCACTTCTGAACTTATGATGGAGGGAGGGTCATTGATGAAGCAGATGACGTAAAATTGGGCCTAGGACACTACATTGAGAAATGCCTGCATGTGTATCCTGGGATTGAGATGATCAAACTCCAACAACTACAACCATCTTTCTTTGTGCCAGGTATGATTCCGACCAGCCGAGTTTTCCCCAGTTCCCATTGAGTGGTTCTGGAGGACCCCAAACTGAGTATCAGTGAGCAGTTTATTCTTTTGCAAATGCTGCTTCATAATACATTTGATGATCCCTTCCATCATTTTGCAGTTGACTGAGAGTAAATTTATAGGGTAGAATTTGGCTAGGTTGGATTCATCCTACATTTTGTGCACAGGATGTAGCTGGGCTATTTTCCATATTGTCAGGTAGAAGTCAGCGTGTAGCTGTATTGGAACAGCTTAGCTATGGGCCTGCTAACTCTGGAGCATAAGTCTTTGGTACAATTGTCGGAATATTGTCAGGCACCATACCCTTTGCAGTATCCAGTGCCCTCAGTCAGTTCTTGATATCACGTGGAGTGAATTGAATTAGCTGAAGATGCATCTGCAATGCTGTGGACCTCAGGAGGAGGCCAAGATGGTTCATCCACTCAGCTCTTCTGAGCTAACGATGGAACTGTTGAGACGTTACAGCATATAAAGAGGCCATTCAGCCCATTGTGTCAATACTAGATAAATAAACCAGCTGCCCATTATAATTCCATTTGCCGCAACCTAGCCTGTAGCCTTGAAGGTTACTAAAATTCAGGTACAGATTCAGGTTCTTTTAAATGAGATGAACACGTCTGCCTCAACCACCAAACTGGCCAGTGAATTCCAGACATTCACCACCCTCATGACTTCTTTATCCTTCCACCATTCACCTTAAATCTGTGCCCCTGATAATTGACCTCTGTGTTAGGGGAAACATGTCTTTCATATCTGCTCTACCCAAGCCCTTCTTTATTTTGTACATCTTGCTTAAGTCATCCCTCAGCGTTCTCTGTTCTAAGGAAAACACACTAGCTTAACCAATCATTCCCCTTAGCTGAAATTTTAGAGTCCTGGCAAAATTCTTGTAGATATCCTCTGTACTCTCACAAGAGTAATTATGTCTTTTCTGCAATGTGATGATCAGAATTGTGTGCAAAACACCAACTGTAGCCCAACCAGTATTGTATATAGAGATAGTAGGAACTGCAGATGCTGGAGAATCTGAGATAACAAGATGTGGAGCTGGACACAGCAGGCCAAGCAGCATCATAGGAGCAGGAAGGCTGACGTTTCAGGCCTAGACCCTTCTTCAGAAAGGCCGAAGAGATTACGAGAGAGTTGCAGTGGGAGAGAGATCCACTGAGGTTTTTCCGGAGGGAGGAGGGTAACTTCTTCAGGGTAGGCATCCTTAGAAGAGGCTTCGCAGTGGGGTTAAAATTGTTTCAGAGATAGT
>NC_063332.1:105593082-105650099 GCF_021869965.1 Rhincodon typus
AAACAGAATAGTAAGGAAGATTTTACAAATATGGAACAGTATGGTAGGGTTACATGTCATGCGACATGATCCCAAGAGAAAGTTGGAGAAACTTGGCGTCACCACCAGCAGTGCCCAAGCCTCCCCAGGTATCATGGTTGAAACTGGTACCACCACAGGGAAATCTATTGTCAACTATCATCAATCTATGAAGGGGAGGCAATGGCCTACTGGTATTATGGCTAGACTGTTAATCCTGAGACCCAGATAACATTATGGGGAATTTGAATTCAATAAAATATCTGTTACTAAGAATCTAATGATAACCATGAACTATAAGACCATAAGACATAGAGCAGAAATTAGGCCATTCAGCCCATCAAAGCTGCTTGTCATTCAATTATGGCTGATAAGTTTCTCAACCCCATTCTCCTGCTTTTCCCCCCAACCCTTGATCCCCTTGACAATCAAAAACCTATCTATCTCCGTCTTAAATATACTCAATGACCTGGCCTCCACAGCCTTCTGTGGCAGTGAATTCCATAGATTCACCACTCTCTGGCTGAAGAAGTTTCCCCTTATCTCCGTTCTAAAAGGTCTTCCCTTTACTCTAAGGCTGTGCCGTCGGGTCCTAGTCTCTCCTACCAATGGAAACATCTTCCCAACATCCACTCTGTCCAGTCCATTCAGTATTCTGTAAGTTGCAATCAGATCCCCCCTCATCCTTCTAAACTCCATTGAGTACAGACCCGGAGTCCGCAGACATTCCCCATATATTAACCTTTTCATTCCTGGGACCATTCTCGTGAACCTCCTCTGAACCCACTCCAGGGCCAGTACGTCTTTCCTGAGATATGGGGCCCAAAACTGTGCACAATACTCCAAATGTGGCCTGACCAGCGCCTTATAGAGCCTCAGTAGTACATCCGTGCTTTTATATTCAAGTTCTCTCAAAATAAATGCCATTCCATGCATTTGCCTCACTAACTACTGACTCAACCTGCAAGTTTACCTTGAGCGAATCCTGGACTAGAACCCCAAGTCTCTTTGCACTTCAAACTTCTGAATTGTCTCCCCATTTAGAAAATAGTCCGTGCTTTTATTCTTTCTACCAAAGTGCATGACCTCACACTTTCCCATGCAATGCTGCATCTGCCACTTCTTTGCCCACTCTCCTAACCTGTCCAAATCCTCCTGCAGCCTCCCCACCTCCTCAATACTATCTGTCCGTCTACCTATCTTTGTATTGTCTGCAAACTTGGCCAGAATGCCCTCAGTTCCTTCATCTAGATCATTAATGTATAAAGTGAAAAGTTGTGGTCCCAACACTGAGCCTTTTGGAACACCACTTATCACCGGCAGCCATCCTGAGAAAGACCTTTTTAACCCCACTCTCTGCTTTCTGCCAGACAGCCAATCTTCTATCTATTGCCGATTGTTTGGAAAACCCATCTGGGTTCACTAGTGTCCTTTAGGGAAGGAAACTGCCATCCTTACCTGGTCTGGCCTACATATGACTCGGGACCTACAGCAATGTGGTTGACTCTGGACTGCCCTCTGGGCAATTAGGGATTGTTAATAAATGCTGCCTGGTCAGCGACGGCCTCTTCCCATGAATTAATTTAAAAAAGACTCGTCTGACCACATTTTTCAACCAAATGAAATCGAAATTCTCAGCCAAGGGCTTAATTTCTGCCCCACTACCAAAATGGACTACATTGGTCTCGTGGCAGACACAGAGGAATTCATGAGGCAAATGAGGCTCTGGAATTCTTCCACAAACCCCAAAATGTCAGCATGAGCCCAATGAGACAATGAACAAACCAGAACAATCGACAGAGATCCACAGTGCAGCCACCAAAGAAGAAAGAGTCGAATTGGACGCCTCTGGAAGGTTGCTGCCGTAGCTCGACATGTGTGCTCAAGCAGTCAGGAGATGCATTAATTCCAGATTCATCAGGTGCGCTCACAAGATAGCACAGAATGTCACCCAGGCACAACGCAATGCCAACCATGCTCCCAAGACCAACTGCAACATCATCATCAAACCAGACAAAGGAGGAGATATCTTCAGACAGAATAGAACGGACTACTGCCAAGAAGCATACCCGACAACTGAACAACCAGGAACACTACAGACAACTACCTGCCAATACGACCAAAGAACACACCCGTCAACTCAACAGACTGATCAAGACCTTTGATCCAGACCTTCTCGTCCCATGTACTTCTTGCATAGAAGAATTCTACTACCTTCCGAAGATACACAAAGCCAACATATTTGGACGTCCTATTGTATCAGGCATTGGGACCCTGTGTAAGAACATCTCTGATTATGTCGAGGGCTTCTTGAAACCCATTGTACGAGGAACTCCCAGCTTCTGTTGCAACACTACAGATTTCTTACAGAAACTCATGGACCAGTCGAACCAGGAACATGCCTTGTCACAACGGACATTTCGGCACTCCGCTCCAGCGTCCCCATGATGATGGCATCGCTGCAACAGCCTCAGTACTCAATACCACCAACTGCCAATTTCCTGACGCCATTCTACGTCCTCGACCACAACATCTTCACCTTCGACAACCAGCTCTTCATCCAGACACATGGAACCACAATGGGGACCAAATTTACACCCCAATATGCCAACATTTTCATGCACAAGTTTGAGCAAGACTTCTTTGCTGCACAGGACCGCCAACCAATGCTATACACCAGATAGGTCGACATTTTCTTCCTTTGGACTCATGGCGAGGAATCACTGAAATGACTACACAACGATATCAACAAGTTTCATCCCACCATCAAACTTACCATGAACTACTCTTCAGAATTAGTCTCTTTCTTGGATACATGCATCTCCATCAAGGACGGACACCTCAGTACCTACTGTACCACAAGCCCGTGGATAACCTCACGATACTGTACTCCTCTAGTTTCCACCCTAAACATGTTAAAGAAGTCATCCCTATGGATAAGCCCTACGCACACACAGGACTTGCTCAGATGAGGAGGAAAGCGACAAACACCTGAATATGCTGAAAGATGCCCTTATAAGAATGGGATACAATGCTCAACTCATCGGTTGCCAGTTTCAATGTGCTACAGCAAAAAACTGCAATGACCTCCTCAGAAAACAGTCACAGGACATGACCAATAGAGTACCTTTCGTCATCCAGTACTTCCCTGCAGCGGAGAAACTATGCCATGTTCTTCACAGCCTTCAACATGTCATCAATGATGACAAACATCTCTCCAAGATCTTCCCTATGCCTCCATTTCTCGCCCTCAGACATCCATGAAACCTTAAATAGACCATCCTTTGCAGCAAACAACCCAGTATTCAGGACAACAGCGACCACAACACCTCACAACCTTGCCACAGCAATCTCTGCAAGACATGTCAGATCATCGACCTGATGATCGCTACCATCACATATGGAACACTTCCCACCACATATACGGCAGGTACTAATGTGACTTGGCCAATGTTGTCTACTTCGTACGTTGCAGGCAGGAATGTCCAGAGGCATGGTATATTGGTGAGACCATGCAACCGCTACAACAGATGAATGAACACCACGCAACAATTGCCAGATAGGAATGTTCCCTCCCAGTTGGGGAGCACATCTGCAGTTGAGGAAATTCAGCCTCCAATCTTCAGGTAAGCGTCATCCAAGGCAGCCTTTGAGATACACAACAACGCAGAATTGCCAAGCAGAAACTGATAGCTAAGTTTTGTACTCAATGAAGATGGCCTCAACCATGATGTTGGGTTCATGTTGCACTACATGTAACCCCACCATACTGTTCCATATTTGTAAAATCTTCCTTACTGTTCTGTTTTGACACCATCACCTTGATAACTTGTTATGATCTCTCTACCTTAATTAGTTCGTGCAGTTTTGGATTTCTTGTTACTTTGGTTAGACCCTTGGCTTGTGACTCATACCTGTTATTCCAGCTACTTGGTTTGTCTCCAGCACTATCTTACCTTTAATTTTTTGTAATTATCCCTCTGCCTTAATTAATCGGGCCATAGGTCATCCCTTGCTATTCAGCTGTTGACACTTTACTCACACTGTCTGACACTTTTGATCACCTGCAGAGACTTGTTATTCAATCTGTCCACTCTCCACTCTCACCATTTGTAGATCTTTTGGTCTCTCTGCCTATAAATTCTATGCCTGTGTGCTTCTCTTCACTTCACCTGATGAAGGAGCAGCACTCCAAAGCTTGTGATTTCAAATAAACCTATTGGACGATAACCTGGTGTCATGTGACTTCTGACCTTGTCCACCCCAGTCCAACACCGGCAGCTCCACGTCATCTTGTCTTATAGACTGGCCTTGAGAGCAGCTGGAACTTATCTTGGGAGAAGCTGAATCAGTCTTACCTTCTTATCTATTTCAAATGATATTCTCCAGAAGACTTCCTGATCCTGTAAATGCATCATTGTACTCCTCCAGGATCTGTTACACAGTTAATGGTTTAGTGTGCTGTAAACACTTTTTTTCTTTATTTTGGCATGTGAGGATAACCAATCCAAGCGTTAGACTTATTTTGGCTGAGAGAGTGGCATTTGCTTGATTACTATGATCCAGAACTGTAGAGCTTTGTTTATGCCACTGCATGGGACTTGTAATCTGTCTTCTCAGTATATGTATGGTGCCATCACAAAACCTCCACCTTATTTCAAGGGCTTCAATTTTGGATTAATATGCTTTACATAAGTTTGTGACAGTAATGATGTTTTATGTCATGCCAGTGTCTGCCTGATTCTTTATGTTGACCTGATCATCATCTTCTGTAGTCATCATTCCAACAGCCAGAAACAATTTTATAACTTATCAATCCATATGAAACAACCTGTGGTATGGTATACAGCGATTAATCAGAATCTTCAGCTGCTAGCTCCCCAACAGCCATTTATGCTTCTTCTTGCTATACAGTTGTTTGCAAAATAATTCCACTTCTTACAGTGAGAACACTGCATTCCCCTAATTGGAGATGCTGCCTTCTCCTTTATGGATATCCTCCACTGTATTACTTCCTGCTCTTTGTCAATGATAGTTCAGCCCTTTGGGCCTGGACTGTCTATCCGCATATTCCAAGGCCTGGTCTGTTCTAGCATGAATATGCTGTAGCTGCTAGCTTACAATCTCAGTACTTCTGCACGTGTCAATTGCTTTCCTGAGAGTTAGTTTCTCTTCTCTCATGAAACGTGATCTCACTGTAGGATTTTTTATAACTAATATGGCTAACAGGGCATGGTGGCTCAGTGGTAGCACTGCTGCTTCACAGTGCCAGGGACCCTGGTGCAATTCCACCCTCAGGTGACTGTCTGTGTGGAGTTTGCATGTGTCTGCGTGAGTTTTTTTCTGGGTGCCCCAGTTTCCTCCCACAGTCCAGAGACGTGCAGGTTAGGTGGATTAGCCATGGGAAATGCCGACCTACAGGGATAGGGTAGGGGGGTGGGTCTGGGTGGGATATTCTTCAGATGGTCAATGTTGACCTGATGGGCCAAATGGCCTGCTTCCACACTGTAGGGATTCTATGATTGTCTGATTCTAATATAATCCTGTCTTAGATTGTCTTTCTGTTTCACAAAGTGTTCTGTTGGCTGAGCTGAGTAAGTCACACATTGCTCAATTGGCTGTTTTCTTTTCGCCTGGGCTTTAATATTGAACATGTACCGTTCATAAATTATGCTCACTTAGGATTCAAAGTAAAAGTATGCTTTCAAGACAATCAAAATTCCTGCAGTTTGTTTCTTATGTTTTTCAGAGAAATTTAGCATGGAATACACTTTGAAAGAAACAGTCTCTTCTGAACAGTGAGAGGAGTGTAGCTACTCTTAGCTGCTCTGGCTTGTTAAACAGATTTGTCACTATTTTGCAGTTTAGCCACGGTGTATGGAACAGCTGTCAGTTTTGATTAATTTCACCTTTCATTTTGACTGGAGCTAGGAGAGAAGTTTCAACCATTGTCCTTATCCAGTGTTTCAGCTGTGACCTCGTTCTTTGTTTTTTTCCAGTTTCTTTCAGCTGGTGTGTAGCAACTTTCCTAGTTGTGAACATTCCTGTCAGTAGCTCTATCTTTTTAGAGCTCTTCAACACTCAACTACGTTTTTGGTACTGTGTTCTGTGCCCACGAGGCAGCTGTCTGGTCTACACTGAAGGGCCTATGAAATGGCTACCTTCATTGTGTGTGGACCTCATGGTAGTGGTTGCATGATTATGACAGTCCAGGAAGTACATTTGTACATGATTGCAATTCAGTCCATGCACATCAGATATTGAATTTGGAAGTATTGTTGATAATACAAAGAACAGGGAGTGATCTCTCTCCCAGCATCTATTTTTGCACCTTGATAAATACAGTGTTTAATGTGTATAAATCATACATTTATTTTAAAACTGAAGGTTAGAGAAAGTGTAAAGGATTAAAATGAAGTAGAAGCTCAGAGAGAGTGAGAAATCTATAAAAGCAAATGGACAAGGACAAAAATGTGGACAAGGGATCAAAGTAGAGACAGCAGAAAGAAAGTCTAAGAGCCAGAGAGAGTAGAAAATGAACAAAATCAGAATTATGGAGTGATGGATGAGCAAGGACAGTTACAGAAGGGAAATGACGTTTTTCATATCCAGATTTAATAATCATAAATATTCCAACTTTCTATAAAACATTATATTTCTACATTTACTAAAGATTATTATCACTGAGAAACAGTTCAAAATTGCTTCACTATTTTCTGTTTTTTAGTGGAATTAGATTTGCAAGAATAACATCTTGAAATATGTTATTTGGGTTTAGATGGAAGAACAGCTGGAAAACCTGAAAACTGAATCGCAAAACCAAACTGAAGCTTTGCTTAAGCAACAAGAAGACCGGTAATTCTATTTAATGGTGTCCTATGAATTAAACTGTATTGTTATCTTGGTTTCCTGAATGGGGAGAAATTGAGTTCAAACACAATTGCTGTTTGAAACTTCTCCATACAGTTTACATTGTGAATGCAAATATTTGTATATTTTAAAACCACAAATTTTATCTATTTTCCCTTTTTAAGTTCCTCATACGATGCTGAAGTAGTATTGTTCTCCCAAATTGTACACATTTTTCTGTTTAACTGGGCATTAACTGAGTCACTTTTTTAAACACTCCCTCTTTCTTTCTTTGGGGAATAGACTAACCTTGGTTAAGCATTTTTCCCTATAATACAGGTTGGAAACCTCAGATGCAATCATATATAGTGCATTGGAATACTGATGTGCTGCTCCATTATAACAAGTGTATATTAACAATGGTTAAAAAGTTCCAACTTCTCTTTAGTATTACTTCCTTATTATATACAATGATTCTACTAATGATAAAGGAATGTAATGACTGAGATTCAGTATACAGCTTTAATTTCATGCGTTCACTATGTACTCAGTTCATTGGAATATTTAGTGCAGTTCATAGGCACAGGACCCCACAAAAGAAGCACTCGCATGAACCACAATTCATAACTTGTCTGCATCTGTTAGGAACAGGATAAGTGAATCAGAAGATTAATCTACTTACCTTATTTTCATGACGGGGCATGCCCTCTTCGAAGCTGCATTTAAGTACAATGATGCTCTACAACTTCTATTCGAGTAACATTCAGTAGAAAGTTTGTGTGCCAGGCAGTATCTTCTTAAGGTGCAGTCCCTATAAAAAGAATAAAAACAGAACTCAGCAGGTCTGGCATCATCTGTGAGGAGAGAAACAGAGTTAATGTTTTGAGCCCAATACGACGACTCTTCTTCAATAAGAAGGATGTTGCGGTGGACTGTCAAACACGACAGAGCGCTGGTAATTGTTCTGGCCACTCACAAAGCCATATTGAAGCAACAGAAAAGGGACACCAAGAATCACCCATGTCATCCTGAATGTGCTATTTCAGGAGTTAGGAACAGAGCTCCTGTTACTGGCAGCTAAGGAGAGTGGAGATTGGTGGGGAAAGAAGCCTGGCCGACTGACATGGGAAGAGAATGGGTTCAGGTACCGAGGGCTGTCAGTGTCCAGAAAATGATGACATGACCATGGCAGATGAAGATTACCTGCCACTCTTGGGTGGCCAAGATGCGTGAATGCTCCATTCCACTGTCAACTGGAATTTACAGCCCCCTGTAGAAGCTTTTAAAGATCGTAGGGTTGGACTGTGTTCAAAATGAGGTAAGTGGCCTCCAGTTGCTATCCTGTGTTCTCCTGATCTGTCTCCCATATTATGGAATAAGCGTTAGACAGCCTTCTCTGGTTCCCTTCGGCCTATTGAGTCCATTAACCCTGACTGATGAATTAGTAATGGGTTAAGGGCCTCATTCTACTCCAATACTATATTATGTAGAGCAAGAGAAAGCAGAGGCAAGGCAATAGGTCAACAGCTTTTAGCATGAGGATTTTTGTGGAGCTCGCAATGGGTAGGGTGGGGGTAAGTGGTAAATAACTCTTGTGGAGTCCTGTGCCTATTAACCTCCTGCTCCCACAAAATCGTAGGGCAAGTTTAATGCTCTCCCCCTGCTGCTCCACCCCCTCCATCACTGGGGTGTGTCAGCCATGTTATGTCTCATGATCATTATGTCATTATTCTTTTAAGAGACATGTTCATGATATCATCACTGTATCATAGCATGTGACCTGAGGGTACAAAGATCTCGTACTCCATCTTATATCACTTGAAGCATGCTCCTCTGTTTAATTTAACAGCTTAATATTAACACAGATACTTTTCTGCCTCAGAAATGATTGTTTGTATGCAAAAGTTAATTGTAATAAATATCTGAGATAACAAGGTGTGGAGCTGGATGAACACAGCAGGCCAAGCAGCATCAGAGGAGCAAGAAAGCTGACGTTTTGGGTTTAGACCCTTCTTCAGAAAATAAATATCTGTTGGATTTTTCAATACCATGGTATCCATGCCCAGTTTTATGTTATGGGACAGTACATAAGTATTACTGCATCACATAAAACATCCTGTCGGAGGAAACCTCTCACCAGCTGGTAGAAAGGAGATTGGTGGGGAGCTCTCTGGGGCAGGCCTACCTTCAGTTCCTCTGTGAAACAATTTTAGCTGCTCCCAATGTGACATCACTGTAGCAGGTTTCAGATGGGTGGGCTGACAAACAACTTTTTGCTCAAGGGTGTCAGGGAAAATGATGCCCCATAAAATCCAGCCCACATTTCTCACAGACTACAATGTACACCTCACCCACTGCTCAATATACCACACTTCCAACACTAGAAAATTTTTTTTCATTAACTACTAACCCTTATCGTGAAAGGTGCCATGAAACAGCAATTACGTTTGGAGTGACAATGAAAACTTTGATTTCATCCATTATGTAATAGTGCATTCGGATAATGTGGAACTACAAGCTGCTAAGACCCTCCAGAAGCGGGTTGAGATGAAAGTGGAGGAAGATAGCCTGAAAAAGAGTCATAGAATCCCTACAGTATGGAAACAGGTCAATTTGCCCAACAAGTCCACACCATCCCTCTGCAGAGCATCCCACCCAAACCCATTCTCCTGTAACCTTGCATTTCCCATGGCTAATTCACCTAATTTACACACCCCTGGACACTGCGGGCAATTTAGCATGGCCAATCCACCTAATCTGCAGGACGAAACTGGAGCACCCGGCAGAACCAGGGAGAATGCGCAAACTCCATACCAACAGTCATCCATGGCTGGCATTGAACCCAGGTCCCTGGTGCTGTGAGGCAGCAGTGCTAACCACTGAGCCACCATGCCACCCAAGCTGTGGCCTCACTCGATGTAATACTTGCAGCTTCCAACTCAGGTTCTGGCAGGACATGTACTTTAGAGTCTAGGTTAGAATCAGATTCTACATCTGATGAGTCACAAGACTAAATAGGCTGCAGTCACTTCCAGCTTTAGACTTTTTAGAGGACAGAGCATCACACCAATTCTGCTGCAGAGATCTTGAAGGAGGACCTCCTTGGGGCAGACTGTAGAAAACATTGATCAACATATTCAATGAGATTCTTGCAGCATTGGTAAATCTGCCAGAGAGCCTCCTGTCAATGAGTGTGGAGGGGGCCTGCTCTAATTTGATTCAGGGCATTCCACAGTGTTTGGAACCGATAATTTGCAACATGGAAGTGGTGGGCATCTCCATGGAGCGTCTGCTGGCTGGTGTGTGAGCTTCAACTGTAATGTGGACAAAGTTCTACAGGTTTTATCAGTGCTGTCGTCAGAATCAAGGGACCTGGCTGCTGACATCAGACTCCATCTGATGCCATCCACTGCATGGTCAGTGCAGGCAAAATCATGATTTATTGACCTGGTGAAAGTGGCTTCTTAAACTACTGTAGTCTGAGTGATGTTGGTACACCCAGAATGAGGTTAGGGAGGGAGTTCCAGTGTTTTGATCCAGTGATCCAGTGACAATACATGAATGACAATATAATTCCAAGTCAGAATGTTGTGTGAATTGAAGATTTCTTTGTTCTTGCTCTTTACTCCAATATTTTTTGGATAAAGGCCAACATGCCAATCACTTTCCTAATTGCTTGCTTACCTACATACTAATTTACTACCCTCCTGTATGAGTACAGACAAGTCTCCCTGCTGATTAGTATTTAAAATGTTTATACCTTTTAAGAAATAATTTTTGCTTTTCTATTCTTACCAGAGTGAACGAACTTGCACTTTCACACGTTATATTTCATCTGCCTCCTTGTTGCTCTTGTCCACACTCTCTTTGCTCCCTCTTTGTGTCCTCATAGCTTACTTTCTCAGCTAGCATTGTATCACCCACAAACTTAGACAAATAGGGCAGATTTTCTGCTGGCCGGATAGTCATAATGCCAGTGTAGATGGGAGTTGTGCACACAGACCCTGTGGAATCCCTATTGTAGCAGACTCTGAAGGAATTGCTCAGGAAACTTTGCTCTTGGAAATTCCTCTACACCTGGAACCCTCTGAAAATCTTCTTAAATATCTGAAATTTTGTATGGTTCCAATCAAAGTAAGTGAAGTTGTTACTCAGCAAAGGTTGGGCTATTAAATACTTAGTCTAGCTCCTGAGTAACTATTAAAGAAGTCCATACTTACCTCATACACACCCAACAATGCCACCCTCCCAGACACACACACACACACACTAATCCAAAGCACCCAACCCTTAATCTATCCTCCACTGGACCCAATTGTTCCAACCTACCTTAATCACTTACCTGTCCTTGCTACCCTTCACCCTTTCACTTTTCCCAACCGAGCTGGTACAAGACGACATCCCCATCTGGCATTGTGCCTTCCCAGAACCCTAAAATCACACTTGCCTTACATGCATACCCTTTGATGGCATCTCTTAAAGTGGCTGCCAGGACCTTTAAATTTCAAAATACAGTGACTGACTGCTCTGAAAAGGTATCATCGTTTGCCTTCCTCTAACAGGATGCACTACAAAGGAACAGACAGAAGGGAAGTACAGCATTTCTGAAGGAGTCCTTTGAAAACCCAAGTATACCACAGCTACTGAGTCCATTTCACTATTTCAAAAAACATAAATTAATTTGTCACAGTTTTCATTTGTATATCTTTGCGTGTGTGTGTGTGCGCGCGCGCGTGTGCACACGCGCGCTTGTGTAGAGACAGTGTGTGAGAATGCAAGATCAGAATATTATCTAAATGGCCCATGTATTCAGAATGGCATGAAGATTATAGGTTTTAATTCCCGTTCTGTCTGAGTTAGACTTGAGGCCTCCATCCTCACCCTGCCTTGCGGTAAAATTACAGCATAAGCTGTGATTCACCAAATCTTTAATAATTCAGGATGCTACCTGGAGAAGAAAAGTAGTAGATTTACAGCATTTTCCCCAAACTAATGCCAAGCATACTGAAAATACTCCAAATTCTTTCTTTCTGATCTTGTGATTTAAGAATCTGTATTCCTGCAGTAACGTGATGTAAAGAATGCACCCTTCCTTACATCAGCAACGTTTCTGTATAAGTTGAATTTGTAATGAACAAAGAAGAGTACAGCACAGCAACAGGCTGTTTGACTAACCAAGACTGCATTGATACATGATGCCTTTCTAAACTTAAAAACCTCTTGCCTCTATGCAGCCCGTATCCCTGACAATTCATATATCTACCAACATGCCTCTTGAACGTTGCTATTGTATCTGCCTCAACCACCTCCTCTGGCAGTGTATTCCAAACACTTACCACCCTCCGTGAAAAAAAATTCCTGCCTCTCATATTTCCTTTAAACTTTCCCCTTTCAACTTAAACCTATTTCCCCGAGCAATTGATATTTCTCCCCTGGAAAAAATACTCCGACTTTCTTTTCTATCCATGCCTCTCATAATTTTGTAAACTTCTACCAAGTCACCCCCTCATCCTTCAATGTTCAAGCAAAAACAAACCAAGTTTGACTAATGTCTCCTCATAGCTAATGCCCTCCAAACCAGGCAACATCCTGGTTAACCTTTTCTGTGCCTTGTTCAAAGTCTCCGCAGCCTGTGTGGTGACCAGAACTCGAAATGTAGCCTAACTAAACCTCTGTACAGTTGCAACATGACTTACCAATTTTTATACTCAATGCCTTGACTGATGAAGGAAAGCATGCCATATGCCCTCTTTACAACCTTATCCACTTGTGTTGCCATCTTTGGGGAACTGAGGACCTGTATGCTTAGATCCCTGTGTATCTTGATGCTGCTAAGGGTTCTGCCATTGACTGTGTATTTCCCCCCTGTATTAGGTCTTCCAAAATGCATCACCTTGCATTTGTATAGATTAAGGTCTACCTGCCAATTCTCCACCCAAGTCCCTAGTTACCTTTATCTTCCTTTAACCTCTGGCAATCCTCCTCACTGTCTGCAGTTCCTCCAATGTTATATCATCTGCAAAACTATTAATCAGCCCGCCTTCATTCTCCGTAAAATAATTTATATATCTATATATTACAAGCAACAGGGGTCCCTGCAGAACACTACTGGTCACAGGTGCCCAGTAGAAAAACACCCTTCTATCTCTGGTCTCTGTCTTCTATGACAAAGCCGGTTCTGTATCCATCTTACCAGTTCACCGTGGATCCCACATAATGTCACTTTATATATCAGCCAGGCTTGAGAGATCTTGTCAAAGGCCTTGCTAAAGTCCATGTTGACAACATTAACCAACTTGCCCTTAATCATCTTTGGCACTTCCTCAAAAATTTCAATCAAGTTTGTGATGCATGACCTTCCCCGTACAAAGCCATGCTGCCTAAAGTAAGTGCATATTTTTCCAAATTCAAGTAAATCTTATCCCTAAGAATCTTCTCCAATAATTTCCCTACCACTGACATAAGGCTCACCAGCCTGTAGTTTCCTGGATTATCCCTATTACCATTCTTAAACAAAGGAACAATTTTAGCTCATTTTTGGTCCTCAGGGACCTCTCCAATAACTAAAAAGGATATAAAGATGTCGTATAAGACCCCAGCAACTTGTCTACCTTAAAGATTTTCAAAACACTCCTTACCTTAATGGGTGACATGGTAGCTCAGTGGATAGCACTGCTGCCACACAGTACCAGGGACCTAGTTTCAATTCTACCCTCAGCCAACTGTCTGTGCGGAGTTTGTGCATTATCCCCAAGACTGCATGGATTTCCTCCAGTTTCCTCCCAAAGTCTAAAGATGTGCAGGTTAGGTGGCTTGGCCATGGGAAATACAGAGGTAGGGTGGATCCGGGTGGGATGCTGTTTAGAGGGTTGATATGGTCTCAGGCCAAATCACTTGCTGCCATGCTGTAGGGATTCTATCCCCCCTTTTTATATTGACATGCCCTAAAATATCAACATGCAGCTCCCAAGACTCTCAATCCACCATGTCTTTCTCCTTTGTGAATACCAATGCAAAGTATTCGTTAAGGTTCTCACCCACTTTCTCTGGGTCCATGCATAAATTCCCTCCTTTGTCTTTGAGTGGATCTACACTTTCCCTGGCTATTCTCTTGCTCTTTATATATGTATAAAACACCTGTTTGCCAAGAACATTTCATGGGGTCCTGTAGCCCTCCTTGAAATAACTCCACAGAGGCCGGTATCCCGTTACCAAGTCACCCTTTATTTACACGTCCATAGTACTTGACACTGGCCTGGCTTTCTTAGAGCCAGCTCTCAGAGTGAACAGAGCTTCTGAGACTCCTGTTTATATCTGTCAACCAGGACTCCCTGATTGGATCAGATTAACAGCCTCAATCAAGGAAATTATATTCTATGAGGTTGACCTGTCTGACTTTGTTACAGTCACTACACTCCTAATGCCATGTTTAGGTTCTTCCTGCTTTCTTTATATTTTTGAGGCCTCTATCTGTCTTCACTTTTCTAAACCTTGCAAATGCCTCCTTTTTCTTTTTTGACTAAGCTCACAATTTCTCTTGTCAACCAAGGTTCCTGAATCTTTCCATCGTATCTTTCATTTTCTCAGGAACAAGCTGATTCTGAACTCTAATGAACTGGCCTTTAAAAGATTCCCACAAAGTAGATATAGATTTACCCTCAAACAGCTGCCCCCAATCTACATTTCCCAGTTCTTGTCAAATATTGTGGTAGTTAACTTCTCCCCAATTTAATACTTTCACCTGAGGACTATTCTTAACAATTCAGTTTAAGTTCCTGTCATCTTTTCCACAAATCATATTTCTCTACACTAGAAAGAAAAACCTTCTAATAGCTTGGTTATTTCTTATAGTTTCAACAATTTAATTAGTTTGAGCAAGTGCATTTAAATAAATGCTTGAAAATGTTTTTGTTTAGTTTCATACATGTTATTGATAATTTGGCTAGATATAATTCTCTTCAAGGCTGGTTTGGAGGGATGGGTCACTGTTTGGGTGAGAGTTGTAGGGTGGGAACCCTGCCTTTTTGCCTCCTGATCAAACGCAAGGATTGAGGGTGGCCATCTCACTAGAAGACAGTTGAGGTCCTTAGTAAATCATTTAAACTGTTCTGAACTCTGTTCTTCCAAGACCCCAACTGCCCACACTCACCTCTATCCAGGGATCCATCAATATTTCCTCTTGCATGCAGCGGTGTTATACCAGCGATGGCAATTGAACCCGATGGTGCTGCCAGTATTGGAGAGCTCCTGACCTCTGATTGGCAGGCAGCCCTCATGGAGAGATTTCCATTCTACTGAAGGCTTAATCAAATGTGAGGCCTGATGCTGTCCAGGGAAGTGTCTGATTACCCACTAATTTTGTCAGATTTCCTGGAGAGAACTGATGCAAAACTCTTGCTGGTTCTCCAACGAGAGGGAGAGACCCCCACTGCACTCATTAAATTCCACCCTTTATTCTGGAGAACAATGACTACATTCTTAAGTCAAGGTGTGTGTCATTAGTGTGACATCTGCTGACCATTGTGACTGCATCAAAGTTGCTGATAACCTTAGAGATCACTTTTTAAAAATAATTACAGCCACAAATGTGGTGTACATTGCTTTTGTATGTTGAGCAGTGCATTTAGTACTAAGCTTGTTTTAAGATTCCTAAAGGACTTGTTGGGGAGGGTTAAAGTGGTGTAAAGTGATCCTAAAACGTATTAGGATGTTGGGGATTCTGTATACTTGTTTACCTCTTCTAGCTGAGGTTTTCTGTACTGGAGTTGCTTTTAATGGAGCCCAAAAAAGCAAACTCGAACCTCAGAGAAACAGTTGTTTGTGATGGTTGCATGAAGCTTCCCCCTCAAAGCATTTTTCAAATAAGTTAGCAACTGTCCACTTAGTTGGTCTTTGGCCATGGCCCTGATTTATGTGAAGGAGTGATTGGAGTGGAGAAAGAGGAAATTGCTTCCAATAGTGAGTTGTTCACTTGCCACTATATCAACAGCACTGACTGATACTTGCTTGTCTATTTAATTTGACACATGACCCAACATGAGACAGTGAAGATTTATTGCCTTTTGGATATACCCAAGACTTTAATGATTTATTTTAGGATAAATTATAGTTTAGATAGCCATTGCGTTTGGGAATATACAAATTGAATATAACATATGGTTGAGGTATATCATTCCCACATGACAGTCATACTTGCTGTTACCTATTCACGTTGTGAATACTACCAATGGCAAGGGAAGAACAGATATATCACACTAAAATATAATTTAGACTTTTCTGTTTCACCTTTTCCACACTGAATTCCACCAAAATAATGTAATTAAAATAATATGTCCACTTTCCTCAGTAATTAATAAATAATGAATGAGTCTGCCTGTTATACCACTCTTTACCTGTCAATGACCAACTCTCTTATTGAAAAGTAAAGCAAGACCCCCAGACAATCTGCCTTGCTTACAGAATCAATATAATGTATTTTAATTTATGCACAAAATATTTAATGTTACTCCCAATAGCATGTCTTAGATATTGAGCGAGGAGCAATGACAAAAGTCACTCAAGGGGTATAGTACTGTGAGTACAGGCTGGTAAATCCATCTTGTTTGGATCGTGCTGGTGAACCTTATTTGGTAACCTTAAACCTCCTAAGCATTGAAGATGACTTTGTTTCGTTCAGATTGAAGATAGATGTGGGGTTGCAAAGTCAGCCAGTTGAGTTGTACCTAGAATTACATTTGGTGAAATCATTCAGTATTTCCAACTTCTCATAAGAGAAATTCTTCTGTCGAGAGAGACTGAAAGATAGAGAAACCTGAAATTTATGAAGATGCCTGACTGTGAAGCAAAGACATCCTGAGCTGCATCATCCACCACCACCACCAGCAATGAGGTCATCAATTGTGGATTGTTGCAGTAGCTTAGCAGTTTGTGAAACAACATAGCAAACCAGCTGTCCCTGACAATGACATGAGGTTAGTTAATGTCATTAGTTTGAGCCACTTGGTAAATATATTTATCTCATTTTACAAGTGACATGGGCACGTATAGTTTTAGAAAAGGCACCCCAATTTTTAAATGATTTCTTCTTTTCTACATCCTTTTGAAGAAATCCTCAGAATTCGGGGTCTAAGTTCAGACAGTGAATCTATTACCATGGAAGTTTTGGCTTCAGAGGTACAGTTGAATTGTTTTTCAAACTGTGGTGAAATGTGCAATGATGTTGCACAGGGTTTGGTATTGAGACCACTGCTCTCTTAGATATGTAATAATAACCTGCATTTAGGCATACATGACATCATTTCAAAGTCTGTAGATGACACAAAATGTAGTAATATGATAAACTGTGAGCAGAATATTAACAAATGGCAAGAAGATGTAGGAAGTAATCTAATGGGTAAACAAATGACAGGTGAAATTTAATGCAAATGTGTATAAAGTGATTCAAACTAGGGGAAAAAAAATGAGGATTTTTAAGCATTCATTCATGGGAAATAGACAATGCTGCTGGACCAGCATTAATTGCCCAGCCCTGTTGCCCTTGAGGGAGTGTTGGTGCAGGAGAGGCATAATAAACTCGGGTACAATTCAAAGAAGGAACAGGGACAGAGAGATCTTCAGGTGGAGTGATAGACCAAATTGAGAATGCTATTTTAAAATGCATGTGGACCCTTAGCTTCTCAAATAGAGAAATTAGTATACAAAAACAACAATATGGTGCTGAACCTTTCCTAAACATTATTCAGGTCACCATCTGTAGCAAAGTCGCCATAGTCCTATCAGCCCATAGTGCTACTGTCTCATTGGAGAGATTCAACTGGTGGTGGTTTAATCTGAGTCATCAGGCAAGGGGAGAGGTTGAGAAGGAGAGTCCTTCATGGTAATCTCAGCTGGTGTAGGAATTGGATCCACACTGTTGGTGTTACTCTGCATCACAAAACAGTCATTAAGCCAACCAAACTACTTGACCCCCATCCGGAGTACTATGGCTAATTAGGATGGATGTCAATGTCTTAAGCATAGCAGAGAGAATTTGATGAGAATGGCACCAGTGTGAAGTACTTCATTTATGTAAGGACTAAACTGGGTTTGTACTTGTAAGAGCAGAGAAGATTAGGAGATTTGAAAGAGGAGTTCAAAATCCTGAAGGGTTTTAATAGGCTAAGTGTGAAGAAACTATTTACCGTGGCAGAGGGCCATTGCTCACAGATTTAAGGTTAAAGAACCAGTGATGATGTGAGGAAAAAAGATTTTACAAAGCAAATTGTATTCACTGTGTGAAAGGGTATTGTTAGCAAATTCAAAACTAATTTTCAACAGGGCATTGAATAAATAATTAGAGGAAAAGTGTGGAGGACGATTGGAAAATGCAGGAGCGTGGGACTAATTAATTAGCTATTTCTAAGAGTTGGTGCAAGCATTATGACCTGAATGTCCTCCTCCTTTGCTCTTCCTGCTCTATCAGTGCTCATCTGCTTTCAGGTAAAGAGATGTCTTTTTTAGTACCAGAAAACTATTGGATTTACTCTTGTTACTTTGTCATCATAAAAAAAATTAACATACTCTAAAATGTGTTTGCTCTAACGATCTTACATAATTTTATCCTTGAGATATTCACATTAATAATGCAACTTAAGATCATTTAGGGAGTAGACTCTTGTCATCCAATAACCTTAACGATCCATACTTAATCAAGGTAAGTACAGCACTTAAGTGTCAAAGCAAACTAACAATATGATATTCTTCCAACCCTAATTGGGATGGCACGGTGGCTCAGTGGTTTAGCACTGCTGCCTCACAGCACCAGGGACCTAGGTTCAATCCCAGCCTAGGGCAACTGTCTGTGTGGAGTTTGCACATTCTCCCTGTGTCTGTGTGGGTTTCCTCTGGGTGCTCTGGTTTCCTCCTGCAGTCCAAAGATGTGCAGGCTCGGTGGATTGGCCATGCTAAATTGACCATAGTGTTCAGGGATGTATAGATTGGGTGGGATGCTCTGACGGTTGGTGTGGACTTGTTGGGCTGAAGGGCCTGTTTCCACACTGTAGGGATTCTATGAAATCTGTAATATTTAATAGTCATAAAGTCCTACAGCACAGAGATAGGCCCTTCGGCCCAAACTGGTCTGTGCCGATCAAAATATCCATCCAGTCTAAGCCCATTTTCCTGCACTTGGCCCATATTCTTCTAAACATTTCCTATCCATGTATTTGTCCGAATGCCTTTTAAATGTTGTTAACGTACCTGCCTCAACCACCTCTGCTGGCAGCTCATTCCATATGCGTACATATGTGTAAAAAAGTTGTCTCTCAGGTTCCCATGTATTCTTCCCCTCTTACCTTAAACTGATGCCCTGTCGTCCTCATTTCCCCAACCCTGGGAAAAAGACTGAGTGCATTCACTCTATCTATACCTCTCATGATCTTATATACTTCAATAAGATCCCCCCTCAGTTTCTTACGCGATGAAGAAAAAGTCCTAGCTTGTCCAATCTCTTCCTATAACTCAGTCCCTTGAGTCCTGGCAACATCCTTGTAAATTTCTTCTGCAGTCTTTTCAGTGTAGTAACGTACTTCTTATAGTAAGGTGACCAAAACCAAGTTTAGCCTCACCAAAGTCATGTACAACTGCATCATAACTTCCCAACTTCTATACTCAATACCCTGACTGATGAAGGCCAGTGTGCCAAAAGCCTTCTTTACTGCCCTGTCTACCTGTGACTCCACTTTCAGAGAACTGTGCACCTGAACTCCAAGGTCCCTCTCTTCCACTACAGTCCTTAAGGCCCTACCATTTACCATGAAACTCCTGCCTGAATTTCACTTCCCAAAATACAATACTTCACACTTAGCTATATTAAACTCCATTTGCCATTTCTTGGCCCACTTCCCTACCTGATCAAGATCCTGCTGCAATTTCTGATAACCTTCCTCGCTGTCCACGATACTGCCTATTTTAGTGTCATCCGCAAACTTATTAATCATGCCTTGTACATTCTCATCCAAATCATTGATATAGATAACAAACAGCAATGGGCCCAGCACCAACCCCTGAGACACACCACTAGTCACAGGCCTCCATCAGACAAGCATCCTTTCAGTATTACCCTCTGTTGAGGTTGGTTGGCTCGCCGAGCTGGTTTGTTGTTCCGCAGACGTTTCGTTACTGTGCTTGGTAACATCCTCAGTGCAGCCTCTGATGAAGCATCGGTGTGTTTTCCCCCTGGTTTTTAAACTCTGGGGTCTGTTGCGATGGATTTCCTCACTTCTGGGTTTCCTCCGTAGTGGAATGTATATGGGGTCGAGTTCAATGTATTTATTAATAGGTTCGTGGAGTGCCATGCTTCCAGGAATTCTCGTGCTTGTCTCTGCCTAGCCTGTCCCAGGATCTTAGTGTTGTCCCAGTCGAAGTCGTGGTTCTCCTTGTCCATGCGGATTGAGATGAATGAGTATTGGGTCATACTGACTCGTCTCAATCCACATGGACAAGCAGAACCACGCCTTCGACTGGGCAACACCAAGATCCTGGGACAGGCTAGGCAGAGACAAGCACAAGAATTCCTGGAAGCATGGCACCCCATGAAGCAGGCTATTAATAAACACATTGAACTCGACCCCATATACATTCCACTATGGAGAAAACCCGGACGTGAGGCAGTCCATTGCAACGGACCCCAGAGTTTAAAAACCAGGCGGGAAAACACACCGATGCTTCGTCAGAGGCTGCACTGAGGATGTTACCAAGCACGGTAACGAAACGTCTGCGGAACAACAAACCAGCTCGGCGAACCAACCAACCTCAACACCCACAACCCGAGCTACAGATCTACTCCAAAACCTTAGTATTACCCTCTGCTTCCGACCATCAAGCCAATTGTGTATCCAATTTGCCAGCCCTCCCTGGATTCCATGTGATCTAACCTTCCAGAGAAGCCTACGATATGGAACCTTATCAAAGGCCTTACTGAAATCCATATAGACTATGTCTACTGCCCTGCCCTGCCCTCATCAACCTTCCTGGTCACTTCATCAAAGAACTCTAACAAATTTGTGAGGCATGATCTCCCTCACACAAAACCATGCTGACTACTCCTAATCAAACCCTGTCTTTCCAAATGCATGTGTATCTTATCCCTCAGAATTTTTTCAAGTAACTTACTTACCACAGATGTTAAACTTACTGGTCTATAATTTCCAGATTCTTCTTTGCAGCCCTTCTTGAATAAGGACACAATATTCTCTGCCCTCCAGTCTTCTGGGACTTCACCCATGGCTAACGACAATGCAAATATATCAGCCAGGGCCCCCGCAATTTCTTCCCTAGCCTCTTGCAGGGTTCTTGGAAGTGTCTAGTCAGGATCAGGAGATTTATCTAATACTTCCAACACCTCCTGTACTGTGATATGGACTGTCCCCAAGATATCGCCACTAACTTCCCCAAGTTCCCAAGTCTTCATGTCTTTCTCCATGGTAAACACAGAGGAGAAGTATTCATTGAGGACCTCGCCCATCCCTTGCGGTTCCACACATAGATGTCCACTTTGGTCTTTGAGGGGTCCTATTCCGTCTCTTGTTATTCTTTTTCCTTTAACATACTTAAAGAATCTCTTTGGATTCACCCTAATCTTCTCAGCTAAAACTATCTCATGCCCCCTTTTCGCCTTCCTGATTTCCTTCTTCAGTAAACTCCTGTATCCCCTATATACCTCCAGGGATTCCCTTGATCCCAGCTGCCTGCTCCTGAGCCATGCCTCCTTTTTTAAAGTCTCAATATCTCTCATCATCCAGGGTTCCCTACACCTGCCACCCTTGCCCTTCACCCCCACAGGAACATATAGACCTTGAACTCTAGCTATCACATTTTTAAAGGCCTCCCACTTGCTAGAGGTCCCTTTGGCTGCAAACAAACTACTCCAATCAGCCCCTGCAAGCTCCAGTCTAATTCCATCAGAATTCACCTTGCCCCAATTTAGAACTTGAATCTATGGACCAGTTTTGTCTTTTTCCATAACTATTCTAAAATTAATACAACCACGGTCACTGGTCCCAAAGTGTTCCCCACTACGCCACCTCAGTTATCTGTCCTGCCCTCGTTTCCAAGTGTAATTCAAGTTTTGCCCCTTCCCGAGTAGGACCCTCTATATACTCTTAAGGAAACATTCCTGAACATATTTAACAAATTCCACCCCATCTAACACTATGGCAGTCCCAGTCTATGTTAGGAAAATTTAAATCCCCCACTCTGACTAACTTGATCGAGTTTTTTGAGGAGGTGACGAAGATGATTGACGAGGGAAAAGCAGTTGATGTTGTCTACATGGACTTCAGCAAAGCCTTTGAGAAGCTCCCTCATGGCAGACTGGTACAAAAGGTGAAGTCACATGGTATCAGAGCTGAGCTGGCAGGATGGATACAGAACTGTCTTCATCATAGGAAACAGAGAGTTGCGGTGGAAGGATGTTTTTTGGAATGGAGGATTATGACTAGTGGTGTTCCACAGGGATTAGTGCTAGGACCTCTGCTGTTCATGGTCTACATAAATGATTTGGAGAAAATCTTAACTTGTCTAATTAGTAAGTTTGCGGACGATACAAAGATTGGTGGAGCTGTGGATAGTGAGGAGGAATGTCAGATCAGTTGGAGGCATGAGCAGAAAAATGGCAGATGGAGTTTAATTGGGACAAATGTGAGGTGATGTATTTTGGAATGTCAAGTACAGGTGGAAATTATACAGTGAATGGCAGAATCATTAGGTGTATTGATATGCAGAGGGATCTGTGTTAATGGGTCCACAGATCACTGAAGGTGGCAGCTTAAGTAGATAAGGTAGTAAAAAAGGCCTATGGCATGCGTGCCTTCATTGGAAGGTGCATTGAGTATAAGGATAGAGTAGTTATGCTGCAGCTTTATAGAACTTTAGTTTGGCCACACTTGGAATATTGCATATAGTTCTGGTCACCACAGTACCAGAAGGACGTGAATACTTTGGAGACGGTACAGAAAAGGTTTACCAGGATGTTGCCTGGTATGGGGGATTTTAACTTTGAAGAAAGCTTGGATAGACTGTGTTTGTTTTCACTGGAATGCAGGAGGTTGAGGGGGTGACCTGATAGAAGTTTATAAGATTGTGAATGGTATGGATAGAGTGGAAAGTATCCAGGTTGGAGGGGTCAATTACTAGGGGACACGGTTTCAAGGTGTGAGGGGGGAAGTTTAAAAGAGACATGCGAGGCAGGTTTTTCACACAAAGGGTGGTGAGTGCCTGGAACGTGCTGCGAGAGGAGGTGGTGGAAGCAGACACAATAGCCACATTCAAGAAATACCTGGACGAATGCATGAATAAGAAGGGAATAGAGGGATATGGATCCTGTAAGTGAAGACAGTTTTTGAATGGAAGGGCAAAATGTGTTGGCCCAGGCTTGGAGGGCCGAAGGGCCTGTTCCTGTGCTGTATTGTTCTTTGTTCTCATATTGTTTTGTACACCAGGAAGCAGAAAGCACGATTTGAGTAGAAAACTGCTAGTAGACCCTGTGAACAGACAGTCTTATTGTGCAGCTACAAAAGGAATAATTGTAGCATACACTTAAACATCTACATTGCTTCAGGAAGTGTAAACAAGCAAGTAGACGACTGCTACTTTAGTCATTATTTTGGGAGGAAGACAGGCAAATATGACAAGGCAAACATTTTGTCACTATAGGTTCAATTATCCACTTTTCCAGTGATTGGTGTTTCCTCATTGGCTGGGATCAACATCTTTAAAATGTTTGTGTCTGAGTGCATCAGCTTGCCACTTTAAGGATGTGCAATTTCAATTGTATATTTACTCTTTTTCGATTTGGGGGATCAATTGTTAACTGACAAACCTCTGGCCTGACAGTGTTACTGAATCCCTGTCAGATTTGCATTTTCTTGCTGTGCTTAGATCAGGTGATCAGAAACTCATTGCTCCTGTTTTCTCAGTCTACCAGATGTGCAGAATGTGCTCACACCTTAAAGGCAGGAAGGAGCTGCTGTTTCAAACAAGAGATCTGTACATTCAATGTTCTCCTTGGAATGGACATTTATTCCAGGGAGCTCTTGGTGCATCATTAATGAAGGGATGATGACTTATCTTTCGTATCATTCCCTATTAACTAATAAAGAGGGTGACACAATGTTGAATTCAAGTGTATATTCACTTCAGTACTTTCTTGGGATATGTTGCTGCAGGAGGATTATGCCCTGGCACTTTTTACAATTGATGTGAATGTAAGTTGCTTGGGGACCCTACACAAATGCCCAGCACTTATTCTTCATCCAGTTTCCTCCTCCCCTTTAGGGAGGCAGCTATCTTTACTCAGGAATTGCTTCACAATATTTTTGCTGAGTCTAAACAATTATGAGACCAGGTCATATTTGTGCACGTAAAGTGCTGTCCACAGCTGAACAATTGGAAAGAATTGTGATTTTACTTTTGCTGTTACATTTTTGTAGAATCATACAATTAGGATTGGGGTATCAAAGAGTTTGGAGACAAAGCGGGAAAAGCTGAATCATGATCACATTGAATGGCAGAGCAGATTCAAGGGCTGAATGGCTTACTCCTTTTACTTTTTATGTTTCTGTGCAAAATGATGCAACACAGGAGGCAGCTGCCAGGCCATTGTGCCTGTGCCAGCTCTGGTAGAGCCAGTTAGTCCCACAGTCCTGCTCTCTCCATGTAGATCTGTAAGTATTTTCTCTTCAAATATTTATTTAATTCCATTTTAAAGTTGTGATTAGAACTGCTTCTGCCACCCTTTTAGGCAATGCCTTCTAGCTCATAACAGCTTCTTAAATATTTTCACATGTTCCTGCTTATTCTTTTGCTAATCATTTTGAATTGGTGTGCTCTAATTACCAACACTCTGTCACTAGAAACTGTTTATTCTTATTTACTCTATCAAAACACTTGATGACTTTGAACACGTCTGTCAAATTTCCTTTTAACCTTCTCTGTCCTGAGAAAAACGACTCCAGTTTCTTATAGTCTCTGCACATAACTGAAGTTTCTTATTTATGATATCATTCTCCTAAATTTCTCTTGCATCTTCTGTCAGACCTCGACATCCACCCTAATGTGGGACCGCCTCAGTATTCTTTAAACGTTTAGCATAACTTAATTTGATAAATACAGGAACAATAATATCCATTTCAGTATAATACTGACTGAGTGTTGCATTAATGACAAGGTAAATTTAGACACATTGACCTCAAAGAAGAGCCAGTAATTTTCTCATAGTCTTGGCTGACATTCCTCTTTTAATCACCAGATTAAGTGACAATTTTTTTTGTGAGATCCAAATTTATGCAAAACGGTGACCACATAATCAAATTTTGACTTTCAAAGAAATTTGTTACAAATTAAACACTCTGTGTTGTTTCTGAGGAATGATAAAACACTTGGTAGATGAATGTTTTTTCGTTTTAACATTGGTTCAGTCTCTTCAAGCCAGTTTTCTGATGCTTTGAGTCCTTGGAAAATACATTCTGTTGTGTATTAAAAATGTTTGACGGCACAGCTGGACATGGGCAATAAATGCTGACCCAGCTAGTGATGTGCACAACCTATGTGAGTAGAAAAAAACATTTAATTTTATTGAAAATGTTATCAAAAACTTCTAACCTAAGGCTACACCAATGGAAAGTCCTATTTTAGAAGAATCAACCTTGAACTGCAGTACTTGTCACACTTATAGGCAGTGTTGTTGGTTGTAACAGTGTGAAAGCTACCATGTTCTGTTTATTGCAATATCTCTGACTAATTGAGTGAACCTGAGGTTGTGATAATTTAATGCAATAATAAAGGAAATAATCAGAGTACTGTCTGACAACACCAACTTGAAACAACTTCCATAAGTTTATGATGAAAATTGTAACCGGGGTGAGTACAGGCAAAGGAGGGATAAGGATTAGCATTTAAATGTTAGTTAGACATGCAATAGCCTATTTTACTGCGATGTAGGAGAAAAAGATTGCTAGATAGCCAAGTATCAACACCTACCCTTCCCCGACACTTTCAACTAAATCCAGGCTTTAGTGCACAATCTTTTACATGACTTCCACAACGTTAGACAGACATTACTGATCCTTATTCTCTCCGTCTCCTTTTCTGAGGGCTGGAATAGCTATAACTTCTCGTATTGAGAAGGAAAGTTTAGTTCATTCCTACTCCCTCTCTCTCTCCCCACCCTACTCAAAAATATGAAATCTAAGCCTATTGGAGAGATGTCATAGGAGACCATCTTATTGATTTTTCAATTATACAATGATAACAAATACAGTTCATAATTTTTAATTGGTATTCCTTTTTTTGGAAGGGCAGCGATATTGAGATCCACTTGTAAAGAATCATCTGATAATAGCTTTCCAAATTTATTTTTTTGGGTTTATAAGATAAGATAAAGATAAAGACACTACATGATGAATTATAAGATAACCAGTAATCACTTTTCCATAGAATAGAGCAGCTGAATCATGAACATGAGGAAGAATTGTCAGCACTAACTGGAAAAGTAAACCTTTCTCACAGCTTTGCCACAAATTTCCAGAGCCAAGTGGAGGCAATACAGTAAGTAGAGACTCTCCCCAAAAAGGCACAGAATGATTTTCAGCAAACTCTATCAGTACATTACATCTTTCTAATTGGTCTGTCAAATCTATCACACATTACTGTTCATTATATAGGAAGTTCTTTAGAACTCTAGAGTTGAAAAACCACAGATGCCCTATGTACCTTGAGTATTTTATCAGGAATTGAAAATTGTTTATTGTCTGCTCACAAGGGTATGTGATGCAATGGACTAGCTTTTCAGGAAAGGTGTCAAATGATGCAAATCCAACTGGTAAGCATTGAAGGTAAAGGGGTAATGTAGGATGTGGAAGTGTTATCAAAAACAGCACCAGGACTTTGCTGGGGGACTGTAGACTGTTATATCTGGCATGTTGACTCGATATTCCTGGGGCTGTGGGAGTGAGCTGGGGAGGTGACAGGGTTATCAGGAAAGGAATGTTTAGGGTCTTGGGAAGATTTGTAGTTCACGTTGTGGAGGAGGTTGTTGGCTTGCTCGCCAAGCTGGCTGGTTATCATACAGATGTATTGTCACCATACTAGGTAACATCATCAATGCGGCCTCCGATGAAGTGATGTCGTTCTACTCTGCTTGGTATTTATATGATCTGATCTGTTAAGTTGGGTTGTGTCATTTCTGGTTCTGTTCTGCGTGGGTTTGTATATGGGGTCTAATTCCACATGTTTGTTAATTGCATTACAGGTTGAAAACCAGGCCTCTAGGAATTCCTGTGCATGTCTGTGGTTGGTCACATTGTCCCAGTTAAATTGATGGCCTTCATTGGCTGAGTGCACTGAGATGACAGAAAGTTCGTTGTGTCGTTTTGGTGCTAGCTGGTGTTCGTGTATCCTGACGGCTAGTTTCCTTCTGGTCTGGCCAATGTAATATTTGTTGCAGTCATCGCAAGGTATTTTGTAAACTACATTGGTCCTGCATGTCATGGGTATGGGATCTTTGGTCCTTGTGAGTGTTTGTCATATTGTGGCTGTGGGTTTGTGTGCTACCATGATTCCTAGTGGTTGCAGGTGTCTTGTTTCTAGATGTCAGAGTGGAATGAATGACCAATGGGAGTTCCAAACCACAGTATATAGGAAGGCAACCCACACTGACCAAATCCTCAATTTCCACAGCAATCCCCCCAACGTCTACAAACAAAGCTGTGTTAGGACACTATTCAAACAGGCCACAACTCACTGCAATACGTCAGAACTACGCAAGAAGGAGGAAGAGCACCTACCTATACAACGTCTTTGCTAACAACGGATATCCCAACAACTTCATCCGCAGGTGCCTACTAGATAGACAACGCCAAGAGGACGTAGTATGCCCCAATACATTGGCCACACTACCCTATATCAGGGACATATCAGAACTGACATCGAGACTCCTCCGACCACTTGGAATCATGGTAGCCCATAAACCCACAGCCACACTACGACAAACACTCACAAGGGCCAAAGACCCTTGACATGCAGGACCAACGTAGTTTACAAAATGCCTTGCAATGTCTGCCACAAACATTACATCAGCCAGACCAGAAGGAAACTAGCTGTCAGGATACACGAACACCAGCAAGCACCAAAACGACATGACAAACTTTCCCTCATCTCAGTGCACTCAGCCAATGAAGACCATCAATTTAACTGGGACAGTGTGACCATCCTAGCTCGAGCCAACCATAGACACGCACAGGAATTCCTAGACGCCTGGTTTTCAACCCATAATGCAATTAAAAAACATGTGGAATTAGACCCCGTACAAACCCATGCAGAACAGAACTGGAAATGACACGACCCAACTTAACTGATCAGATCATATGAATACCAAGTGGAGTAGAACAACATCGCTTCATCAGAGGCCGCACTGATGATGTTACCTAGCATGGTGACAAAACGTCTGTATGATAACCAGCCAGTTTGGTGAGCAAGCCAACAACCTCAAGGAATGTTAACATTGGGGGTTTCACCAGGTGTAAAGACTCAATGCATGGGTTAAGTGGATTGGCCATGGGAAATGTAGGGTTACACGGCGAAGGTGGGGGTGTGGGTCTGGGTGGGATGCTATTTGGAGGCTCGGTCTGGACTCGATGGGCTGAATGGCTTGCTTCCACATTGCAGGGATTCTATGATTCTATGCATGAGAAGCGACTGCTGTTTCCTTCCATCGTGGTATAAACAAGTGCACAATGGAGCAGGAAATTAATGTGATTACACCTGGAATGGGCAGGGTAATGCTTTCCTCTGTGAGGCTTGGGGTTCACTTTAAAGCAATGTGAGGTCTGTGTGTCCATGTTACATAGACACCAGTAGAACACTAGTGAAAGATATACATGTGATGTGAACAGTAGGGCATTAAGCCACTGAACGTAGTCCAGGGTAAGCACTTTTGACCACCTCATCAGGAATCAATGCCACTGATGGCTGTAATGCACAAGCAGTGAATTGTAGTCTTGAAAGATTCACCCTTGGTGCCAAAGTAACAAGTACCTTCCAAGTTTCTATCGCCTGCAGATGATGCAGGAGATGCTCACTTCACGCATTTGAGCATACAACCTCATGTATCTTGAAGGACGGCAAAGCTCTGTACATTCAGTCAGAATCACAGAAGTGTTATGGTGCAAAAGGAGGCCATTCGGCTTACCAGCTTGCCTGCACTGCTCTTCAAATACGCATCTTTACCGAGTGTGATCTCCTGCTTTTTCCCTTAACCTTGCACTCTACTTCTGTCCAAGTAATCATCCAATACCCTCTTGAATGCCTCAATTGAACCTGTCTCCACCACATTTCCAGGCAGTGCGTTTTATCAGTTATCTACTCACTGTGTGAAAAGAAAATTTTATTAAATCACCTTTGCTTCTTCTGTAGATCACTTTAAACCAGAAACAGTCTTTCTCTAACAACCCTATCCTAAATCTTGTAGTTGTAGCTAGACAGATATTTTCTCACACATCTGATCAAATGTGAACAATATATTTATAAATGTGTGAATGTATTTACAATAACGTGTCATCCACGCCATCTTTGTGCCCTCAGAAGATCATCATCTTCCTTTTCCTTCCACTACATCTGGTTGCATTCCTGGGTTCTATAGTTGAAGTGGCAGAACCCTACCCCACAATGGAGTCCATGGCCTTGGAATTTTGCTTGGTAAACCCTGGGGTGTTTGTGACCAGAGGACTCAGATGTGCTGAGTGTACTTTGCCCAAAGGGAGGTGTACCCTGAATGTCTTGACGAGAACTCCTTCGGGGCTGAGGGTGACAAGGAGGATGAAGGTGGAAGACCCAGCTATCTCTGGAGTGACCCAAGAGGAGACATCTAAAGGGGCCTGTAAATGGTTCACCCTGTAGCTGGATGTCTATTATGATTGCCCTGTCTCCTTGTGAAGAAGGGCACCTAGAGTGAGGTCACAGTCCCTTGTCCACTGTTAGCTTGGCAGTGGTACTGAGCACCAATGGTTGGGCAATGAAGTTCAGTTTTGTGTATATTTCCAGCTGACTTTGAGATTCCAGTAAGTCTGAAGGTGGAGTGAGCCCCTATATAATTGGTTGGGATGGTGCAGAATGGAGATTTCATCAGGCTTCCTTTTTTTGTCTGGGTCAGAAAAGCTTGTGGGTGGCATACTCACCCAGATGGCACTTGAAACCTTTAAGCAGGTACTTAACATTTTTCACCCACCAGTAGGTAGGAAACTCACCATATGAGGAAGATCTTCCAATAGACCCTGTTGGGTTGGTCTGTAGCCAATCTGCAGGGCATCAGCATATAGAGTAGTGTTTATTGCGCTCATCCGCATTAATCCTTTCAGTGTCAAACACTTTATACAACATCTGCAAACACTTTATACAACATCTTCTCCAAGCTTATTTTGCATTTTAGTATATACACATTTGTATAGCTAATTACATTTATCACCACCCATCACCACCACCCCCAGTCTTTGACTTTACAAACTTAGGCAGTAATACCCTGTTTCATACTCTGCCAGATTGTGCTGTCTTTGGATTTGAAAAATTGGTAGGTCTTAAAAGATGTGGTTGCTGTTGTTTAAGGTGTTAGGCATTGAAAGGCTTAATGCTGAGTTGCACAACCCATTACGATGGTGGCATATGGACTTGAATGGGAGAAAACCTCTGGATCCTGAAGAAGTCCTGAAGTCCTACCATCCTGGTCTCCCTCATAGTAACTATCATACCACAGGTCAAAATACATGGGGGTGAATTATACCCCCAAATTCTCCAAATCACCCTGGAAAATCCACTCATGGGAATGACCAGTCAGAGAAGATCATAAGGGATAGGAGCAGGAGTAGACCATTCAGCCCATCAAGTCTGCTCCCTCATTCAATGAGGTCATGACAGATCAAATTCACCCAATAATTAAATAGAAGGAAATGGTGAGGAGCTGCTCCTCCAGTCAAAGGCTCGTTCTGTCCCACGTTTATCACTGATAATTTCATCAGGAAACAATCAGCAACAAATGTGGGAGAACCAGCTTGTGACTGGACAAGCAAGGTGGCTGGTAGCCGTCAGCTAGACTAGGGGTAGCTGGGCAGGCAACTGAGACTGGGAAGCAAGGTCAGTGAGACTGGGGAGGGAGGCAGGGAAAGCCTGGAATGATGCCAAGAGCCTGGGTTGTGAAGTTGTGTAACAAAGCTAGGCCCTGGAAACAAAATCATGGAGCTGGGGCTGGGATGGCAGTGAGACTGAAAAGTTGGGAGAGGGGAGCTGCAGTGGACTGGGTGAGGGGAGAGCTACCCAGGGAGGTTGTGAATCTGCAATGTAGGAAGAGAACTACAAATGGCAGTGAATGGTTGTGTAAAGGTTTGAAAGCAAATGCAATAGGAAAATGGGCTGCAAAGAGGAGCCCTGAAGTAATAAAAACTAACTCCGAAAGATCAAAAAGTAGTCATGCAAGGTAAAAAAATTACTTTGAGCCTTATATTAGACTAATATAATTTGTGCTTGATTGTCATTGTGTATTTTAGACAAGAGCCACTTGTCATTAGTATACCAAATGATTTTCCTTTCTACAATAAACCAGTTAGTCCCTATGGATCTTCAATCTAAAGGAGGAGGATGTCAGCAAATCTACCTGATTTATCTTTCACTAAAGCAATAGTGCTTAGGATCCATCATACAACATGATGAGCAGTAGTGCAGATTCCAGTGAACTTTGAAGAAATTTTCTGACCCACTTTTAAGACAAGTTGCGCAGCTAGTAAGATTGAACAACTCATTTTCCCTCATGAAAATCCTTATCACGTCAGTGTATTGGGCTGTGCTTAATGTGCTCCTCTGCATTAACCTGTTCAAAGCCTAACATTTTACACAACAACATCCACATCCTTTAAAGTCCTAGGATGCAGGCCATCATATCCAGGGATCTCATCAGGCTTTTAGTTCCATTTTTTTCCCAGTATTCTTTTTGTACTGATGGAGGATATTTTAACTTTCTCCTTTACCTTTACACGAGGTATTCTTTTTTGTGGTGGGCAAGATTCTCAGGCCTTCTTAAATTACACGTTTTTTTGCAACAGTTTGGTTTTCATCCTTCTGACAGATCTTTTACTGTTTTCATACCTAAAGTACCTTTTATTGTTTTCGTGGATAACAACGTAGCAGCCAAGGCTGTGTTTCCCTTTGCCCTACTGATTAAACTTCAATAGTTTCCTGCATTTTCTCATATTCATCTAAGTGTACAAAATGTAGGTAGACTTATTTTTCCTTCTATAGCTTATATACATCTATTTGCTTAATTGAGCTGTATTGGTTTTGGGAGTGTTTAATTATGGTAACTGGAATATGTTCTGTAAACAAGAAGGAACTTAATTTGGGTAACAAATATTTTATGGTTATGATACATTTACAATTCTTCCATTCTGTTTGTTTCCCGGGGGTGTTGTTTGGTGTTCAGTCATATTCATAATTACTGAATATACATTTAAAGTTTTAAACATATTTTTCTGTTATTATGTAATGAAAAATATTGAGTCAGCATTTTTCCTACCTCCAGAGAGCAGGCAAAGAATCAGAGCACAATGTACTCGCGACAGCTTACAGAATTGGAGAGCACAGTCTGCCATCTGCGATCTGAATTACAAGAAGCAAAAAGGATGTATGAAAACAAGGTCTGGTGTATATCTGTTTATACAATCACTTCTTTTGATTGTTTTCAACTTAATAAAAAAATCACATGTACTGATACACAAATACATTAGGAGTCATTTAATGTCAGAAACTCTTCCGTTCACTGCCATACTATGAAAAAGATATGCCCTGCAAAGAGAAATAAGTTGGTTAAACAATTGTTGTCAATCTTTGTTCCAGTAGCAATATCTGAAAATGGCACACGTCATCCCTAAACAAGTAAACTTGGAAAAGGTTAGCTGCAGCTGCTGTGTCAATCAACAAATCCCCTGTAAAAATGCTAATTTTCAGGTTTTATCATAATAGTGTACTGTAACTCCAACTATACAATGTTTACCAATGGGACAAATTAAAATGACTATTTTAGTTATAGCACATTAACAAGAAATTTTATTGACTGTTTGGAACAGGGTGGTGCAGGTTAAAAGGTATTTAAAACCTTTGACACTATAATGGAAGGGCACCAGGTACAGTGGTGCATGCACATTCAGCTCACACTGCTGCTGCTGTATACATAACTGCTCATAAAATGTTTCCAGTCAGAGGCAGGATATTGTTTTTGTTAATTCATGGGATGAGGACATTGCTGGCTAGGCAGCACTTATTGCCAATCCCTAATTGCCCAGAGGGCAGTCAAGAATCAATCACATTGCCATTGGTCTGAAGTCACATGTAGGCCAAACCAGGTAAGGATGGCAGGTTTTCTTCCCCACATTAGTGAACCAGATGGGTTTTTCCCCAATAATCAGATTCACAGTCATCATTAGACTCTTAATTCCAGATATGTTTTGAATTCAAATTCCACCATCTGCCATGGTGGGATTTGAACCCGAGTCGCCAGAGTGTTACCTGAGTCTCTGAATTAACAGTCCGGCAATAACACCACTACCTATGAAAAAGAAACAGCAAGTTACTCTCACGCTGCAGGAATTTGCATTGTGAGCATCTCCTGTGGAAATTCTTAATGTTAAAATTCATCATTTACGTGTGTGTATATTGCCTATTGTACCACCAATCAGCATTATAATAGATAAAAACTGAAAGAACTGCGGATGCTGTAAATCAGGGACAAAAACAGAAGTTGCTGGAAAAGCTCAGCAGATCTGGCAGCATCTGTGAAGGGAAAAACAGAATTAATGTTTCGGGTCTGGTGACCCTTCCACTGCCTCCTTTCAGTGTAGCACATAGAAAAGAAAAACTTGCATCATAGCTCCCAATCTTTGATGAAAGCACAATCTCAATGAGATTACAAATGCTGACTCCCTAAATTAAATCCAGTGTGATAAGGGAGGTTTTACATAGCCTTGGTTGCTCATTTGGTAAGTAATGTGGCTTTTAATTCCAGGATCGTGATTTTGAGTCCAACATTTGATAATGATTTTCCTCTTAAGTATTTTGGTCAAAATACTTATGTATTAACTTTAATCAAACATGTCCTTAAATATTAGAATCAATTCTGTACACTGAAAGTTGAGAATCCCATTTACTGAATTTTCCTGATTATTTGGGATGTTTTACAGAAGACACTGTTAAGAAATGATAAGTGGGCTTGATGCAAAAACTTGCAATTAGTCGGTCGGTTAACTTGGTTAAGGAATGTAATATTTAAAATGGGTAACTTGAACTTTATAGTTAGCCTGTGTCAAGCCAATGAGTTTGTTTTAATTATTGCATCTGGTACTCTGATGCTGACACTGAGACTGCAGCTGCATATGTGCAGGAAGTGCTTCCCCGAGTGTTGTGGCACAAGCAAACAGCTTAGTTTAAACTGATGTGTAGCTTCATAGCAATTTTGTGCTGTTTCATCAGATAGAGAACTTGGAAAAGCAAGTAGAAAAATCTCATTGCGAGATTTATAATTGCAAGAGAGAAAGAGATGAATTCAGGCAGCAGGTAGAAAGCACAAATGGCCGACTCCAACTTTTAATGGTAAGTTTAGTTGCTGGTTAATTTCTTATCTGAAATCATTTATATTTAATATGTTGAACAGGATAGTGTTTTGTATTTAATTATAATTGTTAGATGCTTTTAACTGGTTCCACAAACTTTCATTTACACAAGCCTTCACTTGCTGAACATCCAGGAGAGTCTGGGACCGTACGTCATAGTCTCAGAGTTAAGAGGCACCAATTTAAAATTGAGATGAAGAGGGATTTCTTCTGTCTGGGGGTTGGGAGTCTTTGGAATTCTTTGCCACAGAGAATTGTGGGAGCAAAGTCCTTGTGCATATTTAAGGCTGAGACAGGTAGATTTTTGATCAGTAGAGGAATGAAGGGTTGTGGGTAAAAGACAAGAAAGTGGACGTGAGGAGTGTCAGAGCTGAATGGCTTACTCCTGTTCCTGTTTCTCATAATCTTATGGTCTTAAAATAGAAATTGCAGTCTTCCCACAGAGGAATGTAATTCAGGCACACAGTCTATAAGAAAATCACATTCTGTACGAGTAGAAGAATAGCCATCCATTATAATGCCTTGTTCAGGTCACCTCCTTGGCTCTTTTGTCTCACCGTGAGCACCATGCCTCTTAACTCTTTAACATTAGAAAAATAATTCTGCCATATTATTTTTAACTCTTAATTTAGCCTATGACATTTTCCCAATTGATATTATTTCTATAATAAAGTCTCCCAGTAAAATTCATTTTGGAAATTATAATGGAGCAAAGTACAAATGCCACTTTGGGTGGGTATTGAAAAGTAAAGCATATCTCTGTTAAGTAGGCTAGGTACCAGTTAATCACAACTTGGACTCAATTGATGGCAGCTCTGGTTTGTATAATCTTTGTGAAAGATCAAGGGTTGGACTTTCATGTGGACTTGGGAAAACTAGACCGGTGTGCTTTTCTCCTTCTGAAATACACATCCGATCCATATGTGACTTTGTGTGTGATTTTCTTTACCTTTTCTCAAAGGGATTGTATTTTGTAAGTTGTGATGCATGCATTTGCCTATTGGTGCAGGAGAAGGCCAATCCTGATTCTAACACTGTAGATTAGCCCCTGATGTAAAGTAAAGGTTCCCTAAAAAAAATTGGAGCAGAAATAGGCCATTCAACCCTTAGAGCCTCCTCCAGCAATCTATAAGTTCATAGACAATCTGTTGATGTCCCGATCTCCACATTCCCTATATCCCTGATAACCTCTGATTCCCTTGCCTAACAAGAATCTAATTACTTTGATCTTAAGAAGATTCAATGACTCTGCCTTCAAAACCTTCTGAGGCAGAATTCCAAAGTCACCCAACCCTTGGAGAAAAAATGTTCCCTAATTCTGGGCTTACCTATAATCCACATTGTCAAGAACATTCACGTTCATATAAACCCAATCAAATCACTCCTCACTCTTCTGAACTCTAATGAAAAAAGCCCAGTCTGTCAGAGCTTTCCTAATAAGATAACTCACTAATTCCAGGTATCAATCTAGTAAACCTCCTCTGAACTGTCTTCAATGCATTTATCTCATTCTATAAATCAGGAGACTGTAACTGTAAACAGTATTCAAGGTGTGGTCTCATCAAGACTGTATAACTAAAGAAAATCCTTTGCTGCTGTTCAATTTCTATGATTGAAAAGGCTAGCATTCCATTAGATTGACTGATTGTCTGATTGTACTTTGATAGCTGCAAAGTAATGTTTTGTGATTCAAGCATTAGAACACCTGGATCCCTGCACCTCAGAATTCTGCAATTGTTTTCTATTTAAGTTATACTTTGTTCACTTATCTTTGTGCTATCTGCAAATTTAGCAATCATACCTTTGATCCTTCATCTCAGCCAATGATATAAATAGTAAAACATTATCTACCTAGCACAAACCACTGATCCTGTCAATCTGAAAAAAGGCTATTTGTGCATTCAACCAACCAATCTTCCTTCTGTGCGAGTATGCTATAGAGTCTTACGGCATTGAAACAGACCCTTCAGTCCAAAGAGTCCGTACTGAAGATAATCCCAAACAAAACTAGTCCCACCTGCCTGCACTTGGCCCATATCCCTCCAACAATTTCTTATTCGTGTACTGATCCAAATGTCTTTTAAAAGTTGTAATTGTACTCGCATCCACCACTTCTCTGGAAGTTCATTCCACACACAAACGTGACTCTGCATAAAAAGTTGCCCTCAAGTCTTTTTAAAATCTTTCTCCTCTCACCTTTAAAAGTGCCCCCTAGTCTTGAAATCCCCCACCCTAGGGAAAACATACCTGCCATTCACCTTATCTATACCCCTCATAATTTTATAAACCTCTATATGGTCACCTCTCAACCTCCTACGCTCCAGTGAAAACAAAGTCCTAGCCTATCCAGCCTCTCCTTATAACTCAAACCTCCATTCCTAGCAACATCCTAGTAAATCTTTTCTGAACCCTCTCCAGTTAATAATATCCTTCCTACAACTTATTCCCTATACCATGAACTCCTAATTTGCCTTTTACGTGGAGTGTTGTCAAATGCCTTTAGAAATCCTAGTATAGTAAGTATATCAATGGGCTCCCTTTTATCCATATGTTACTCCTTCAAAGAATTCAAATGAATTAAACAGGATTTCCCTTACACAAAACAAGCTGACTATTCCCAATTACCTTGAGTTTTTTCCAAAAATGTAGTTAAAACCTCAGTGTTTTGAATCCAAGAGTATCCCCATTACTGATATCAAGTTAACTGGCTTATAAGTTATTGTTATCTGCCTCTCTTCCCTCTTGTATAAAGGAGTTGTATTTGCTATTTTAAAGTCTAAGTGGATCCTTCCTGGCATCTAACAAATTTTAGGAAGTTAACACCAACGCATCTACTGTCTCATTATCCACCTCTTTTAAAACCCTACAATGAAGTCAAATCAGGACTTGGAGATTTATCAGTTGCAGCTCCATCATTTTTCTTAGTACAACTTCCCAAACAATGATAATTTCACCAAGTTCCTCTTTGTTCAACATTCAGGTTTGCAGCTATTACTGGGATCCTTCTTATATCCTCTGTAGTGAAGACAGAAGCAACAGATTTATTCATCATATTCACTATTTCTTTTTTATCTGTTATGACTCCCATTCTCACTCTGCAGAGGACCAATACTCACTTCACTTGCTCTTTTCCTTTCTAGATACTTATAAAAACTCTCACTGTTTTTACATTTTTAGCTAGCTTTCTGTCAAGCTCTAATTTATTTTTCCTGATTAATTCTTTATTCATTCTGTGTGGTTCTTTGCTTTCTGACCAGGTGTCTGAGCTGCCAATCACTTTTAGTAAATGTATGGTTTTTCCTTCAGTTTATTGTTCTCCTTAACTTCTTTAGTTAACTACAGATGGTGGTGTAGCCCTTGGAAATTGTTTTTACTGAAAGTGGGTATATTCTAAGTATGCTGAAATGCCCTTTTGAATGTCTGACACTGCTTCTGTACTGACCTGCCTGTTAGCCTAATATCACTTCAGCTAGGTCTGCTTTTTCTGCCTACATAGTTGCCCTTTTTCGATTGCTAGTCTTGGAGCCACTCTTCTCCCTTTCATAACGGATGCAGTATTCAATCATATTATGATCACTACTGCTTAATCACTAATACTAACTCTAGTACAGCCTGCTCTGTGGTCAGTTCTAGACAGTGTTGCTCTAAGAATCTATCTCAAAAGTGTTCTATGATGTCTTTATTTAGGCTACCATTGCCATTCTGATTTTCCTTTTAATTTATCTGTAGATTAAACTCATCCATTGTTATTGCTGTCCTTCTGTCACAAGCACCCAATATTTAATGTATAATCATTAGGATGCTACATTGTGGTTCATTAGGGGCCTGAAGATCACTCCCACAAGTGACTTTTTTTTTCCCTACTATCCACATCTTCATCCAAAAATGATTCTACAACCTGATCCCCTGAGCCAAGCTCATCTCTAATTATTGCACCTAGACTGTCTTTGATTAGGAGTGCTATCGTTCTGCTTTACCTATCCTTCTTGAATGCCTTATACCCCACAATATTCAGAACCTAATCCTTGTCATTCTGCAGCCATGTCTCTATAATGTTTATTAGATCATATTTATTCATTTCAGTGCTCTATAAATTCATTGATTTTGTTATGAATGCTTTCAAATTCCTATCATTCTCTGAACTTTATTTCCTACTTTAATAATTTGCTGTCCATCTCAACTCTATCTCTTGTTCTCTTGCAAATACGCAAACTTAATCCCTCACCCCCTTTTTTAGTTTAAAGCTCTCTCTATTTATCTGATTTATGTGGTTCTTGAAAATGCCAGTTCAGATGAAGACCAATCCTAATGATACAGGCCTCATTATCTCTAGTATTGATGCCAATGCCCCACTTCTCCAATGCCAGTCTTGGAGCCATCAATTCACGTCTCTAATCTTATTCATCCAATGCCAGTTTCAACATGGCTTGGGCAGTAATCCAGAAATTATTATCTTTGATGTTCTGCTTTTCAATTTAGCACCTAACTTCTTGTATGCCCTCAGCAGAACACCTTTCCATTCTACTTATGTCATTGACACCACCCCTTCCCAGCATAAGTTCTTCTCCAGCCCTCAGGAGATATTCCAAACCCGCACAGCAGGCAGTAACACGGCTATTTGGACTCGTGCAGTGGACAGTGTCAATCTCATGATAATGACCCCCTACTACCACTACATTTCTTAGCCTTTGACCTGCTCACCAGACACCCACACCACCTCGTCCCTCAGTTCATTAGTGCCAACTCCATGTCCTGCCTGATGCCCTATGCTTTCTCCATTTTTCTCATGCATCTGGCATAACCAATCACCCAGAATATCCTTTGTACAGTCCTCAGGAGTCATGCAATAGGAATGGAATTTTTCTTTCAAAATTCACAGGAATCAAAACAAGCATCTAATAATGTAAGAAAGCTATGAATTCAAACACATCAGCATGATACTAGAAAAAAAATGCCCATATAAAAAAAATTGTAATCCTTTAAGTATTTATTAGGTTTTTAAATAAGACACGACATCAAAAGCACATTCTGTCATTACAGCTTCTTAAAGTTTTCAAACGTTCTTGGAACCTGATGAGCTGAAACCAATTGGAGCTAAGCATTCAGAATGTTGACAGTAGCTTCCAGTTATGTTGCCTGAAACTGAGGTAACTGATGTACCAATTGCATTTCAAAGCAAAGTTCTTATCTGTCAGTGGAGGGAAGCAGGTGCAGAGATTTTTTTCAACTTTCTAAAGCAGAGCTTTTTTTAAAAACTCAGAGCTGTCAGTCAAGTTTTGGATTAGCTTCAAGCGGACAGACACTTTAAATGCATTTTTGCATTAAAGGCACATCTACATTACAGTACAGCACCTAATCCTACCATTTTACATTTACCTCTCAGAATGTTCCCACTTTCTTGGCAGGACTCTTCCCAGTGGCCATTATCTCCTTCTTAAACCAGCTGAGGTTACTATGAAGGACACCCCTTTTCAACCTCTCACCTTGTCTGAGGCATGGTGATCCTCAGGTTAAACCACCACTGATCCTCTCTCTCTTTAATGAGAGGGCAGCCCTAAGGTCTGGTAAAACTCTGGCAACTTTGTCTTTTATCTCTTAGTGCTTACAAAACCCACATCAGCACACAAAAATACTGTGCAGAAGAAAATACAAATTTTCTCTGACCCTCACAACAGGAACCCAACCCTGACTTCGGAAGAGGTATATGCCTGTTTGCATTCAAAGACTTCCTGATCTGTGAAAAGACCACATTAAAAAATGAAATGGGATTGGGAAAGCACAAGGAAGATGTGTTATCCAGTAAAGTGCAGAGTTTCACAACCCAACTCACACCTCTGTTTCATCAGAGAATTTCAAGCTTGCTTGAAATTTCACTTACCACAATTTGCTAGCTAGCGAACAAACACAAAGTGTGAATTACATCTCAGTTGCTTTATCCAAATAGCCTGCACTGAGCATTTTTCAAACAGTAGTAATAAGGGATAATGAGGGATAAACATATAGCTTGCTTGCATAGTTGCCTGGTATGAACAGTTTCCATCAAGCCATTTCCATCCTCAAAAGTGACCAAAAGCTAGAATTTAATGAACGTGTTAAAAATGGAAGAGATAACGATTGAGACAGAGAGGCGGAGGGAGGGAATTACATGGCTTAGCCCTAAGCAGCTAAAAGCAATGGTTGCTAATGGTAAGGTGATGGAAACGTGAAACATACAAGAGCTCCAAATTAGAAGACCGACATCTCAGTGAGGTGGAAGGCTGGGAGAGGTTACAGCCTCCCCAAGGAAGGGACAAAGCCTGGAAGTGGTTTGAACGCAAGGCAGAGAATTTTAAGTTTCCAGCATAGCTGGATTAGGAACCAATATAGGTTTACCTGCAGGGGGTGATGGGTGAATAGGATGCTGAGAGCTATGATGAGACCACAGATCTTCTGCTCTGCTGAATTGGATACAAGGTTACAGAGTATATATAGAGCAGAAATAGGCCATTTGATACAACCTTTACATGATACTGTTGGTTCTCCACTCACGGCTCTTCCCATCTATCGGCATAACCATCAACAAACTTTTCTTTCATATTTTGTCCAACTTCCCTCTAAGAGCTTCTACACTATTTGCTGCAACCACTCCCTTTAGTGGTGAGCCTTCCCACTCTTTAGGAAAGAGGTATCTTCTGAATTCCTGAATTTCTGAATTACACGTCTTCGCGACTATTTTAAATTGAAACTCAGCAAGATAATTGGACGTCAAATCTAGAGGGTGACAAAGGCATGATTGAAAGTTTGAAAAGCTGTAATACTGAGGCAGAAAGAATGTAGATGTAGCCAAATTGGATTTCAGAAAGAATGACTGCAGAGGACAAACCTCATAGGATTATTTTGCGGTAACAGATATGATGGTTGAGGAAAATGAAGTGGATGCGCACAAGGATTTTCACAAGGCTTTCAACAAGGTACCATAGTGCAGACTGTTGGAGGAATTGAAGTGGTATGGAATTATAAGGAGGGTTAAGAAATTTAATGAAAAATTGATTAGAAAGGGAAGTGCAGAGTGTGGAAGCTATTGAAAGTGACAAGAGTCTTGCCTGGTGGCTGGAGAGTCAGTTCTCATTCACTTTTGTTTACTGTGTACATTAATGATTCGAATTTACACACAATTAAGCATTTAATTTTACACAATTAAAATGGAAGTCGTAGGAAATCAATCTGAGGACGAAGTAAAGCTGCGAAGAGTTTTGCATTAGGCATAAGAAAATGACAATTGAAATTCAGTGTCAGTAAATTGTGAAAAGCTGTATTTCAATTGAAAATATGAAATTTAAAAAATTCCACTTTTGGAAGAATACTGGATGCTATAAAAGAGCAACAAGGTTTGGATGTTTAGCTTCACAAACATTAAGAGTACTATGTCAAGTGGATAAGGGAATGGAGCAGCTGATACAATACGGGTGCAAAATATAAACATTGAGAAGTACATGTGACTTAATATGAAACTTTAGGAAGATCATAGCTAGAGAGCCATTTGCAGCTTTGGGCTTCACACTACAGGAAAGCAATAAAGGGATTTGATTTGCTAGGATGTGTTCTGATATGTTGATACATGAATACAGAAAAACCTTGGAAAAATTAGGGCAGGTTTCACTTAAAATCAGATTACTAATGAGTGATTTGATTGAGGTGCTTGAGTGATGAAGGGTAGAACAGTTTAGACAGGCTATTGTCAGTGATTCAGGGAAGTAGAACTGAAGCAATAGATGCAAAGAAGGGAGATGTTACCCAGGCCTCCCTAGTCTCCTTGTCAAAATAATCATGTAACCAACCTGTGGAGATTGAGTGCTTCTGAAAATGGAATGGCTGAATAGGTAATTGACAAGCACAGTTTGGGTGAAACAGCAGCTAAACACCTGCACTGCCTCTTCCTTGCTGCTTGCAGCACTTATACATAAACTTGAATGGTTTATAATAAGCCATTTATTGGTGGATAATTGAGGTCTACTGTAGAAAATGTTCTTTAGCTTATCTCCAAGTAAACCAATTTGAACAGAAAATAAGAGTGATTATTGCTTTCCTGGTGTACATTGTGCGTCCCCCCCTCCTCATTATAACCAGTGCTACTCTTCTCTCTCATCATATCAGCCTCCAGAGATCTGAGGGACGTCAGTCTTTATGTCCATTTTTTGATGTGCCTTTCCGATTCTGCAAAACTCACCCCTTGCATCAATTTTAACTTTTATTAGACAAATAGGAACGGGGTCTGACTGACAAGCTTGATCTCTCAGTCAAGGTGAGTAATGGTGAGGGGAGATAAAAAAAAGGTATTGCATCCATGTATCTGTCACATGTTCATGAGATCCTGCTGACTGATATTTCTTGCACAATAAACTATAGATGTTCTTAGCCCCTTCCATTTCCCAAACTCCAATAAACCAGCCAGTTCTTTGGTGTTGGCAGACATAGTTTTTCAATTTCAAGTTAGTTTTATGTGTTTGACTTTCAGGCTGACTATTGTAAAATTGAAGAGGACCTCAAAGTGGCAAAAGAACAAAACCAGAAGCTGTGGGAACGTGGCACAAGTAATAGTCTCTCTGTTGAAAACTTGGAGCAGGAATTGGAATGCAAAAATCAAGAAATTCTGCGGCTTGACGGTATGATAAACTCTCTGAAGGAGCAGTACCAGCATCAATTGCAGTGTCAGGTTAGTTTGTGCAAAGATTGTCAAGCTTTTTTGAGTGAGACACCTCTTTTCGAGTGAATAGTAATTATAGACTTCCCACCTCAGCTAAATGATGGTATTGTAAAATACTCATAATACCCAGACAAAATTGTATTGTATTTTGTCACACTTTCTTTGAGTGTAATATTAAAAAAAATTCCCTTTTCTTAACCAAGGCTGAGTTAACCCTACAAAGCCTTGGTAAAAGCAGGTATACCTGCTGCTCTCAGTGTTTTTCCATGCCACTCCCCTTCAAAGTGAGACAGCCAACCTTAGAATTTCCCTGCTGCCCTTATCCTTCTAGACTGTAAGGAGTTTGGAATATGTTATTGAAGGAGCCTTTTCAAATTGCTGCAGTGTATCTTGTAGATAGTACACACTGCTGACATGCTGATCTAGTAGTGAACTACATTATTAAGGTAGCGGGTGGGTGCGAATCAAGCAGACTTCTTTACAGGGGATTGTGTCAAGTTTCTTGAGTATTGTTGGAGCTGCACTTATCCAGGCAAGTGCAGAATATCCCATCAGAACTCTGACCTGTGCCTTGTAGATGGTGAGACTGATCTGCTTTTGTTATGTGGCTTGTCAGGTTAGCAGTGATTGCCAAATTATTGAAGGTGGTGGGTTTAATAATGGTAATACAGTTGAATGTCATGGAACAATTAACAGAGATGGTCATTGCTGAGCACTTGTACAACATGATTTTCTTTTGTCCTGTCAACCCAAGTTTGAATGTTATCCAACTTTTGCTGTAAATAGGCAGACTACTTCACACCTGATGCATTATGAATGGAACTGAATGCTGTGTCATCATCAATGAATACCCCCATTTCTGACCTTGTAACAGAGAGAAAATCATTTGTGAAGCAGCCAAAGATGGTTGGGTTTAGGCCAGTTGAGTTTGCATCAGGTTTTTTTGGTAGAATTTCACATTATAAGACCAATATATGGCAAAGGACCAAGCCAAGAAATTGAATTTACTGCAGTCACTTGTACAATTTCTTGCCTAATCTCATTGTGATGAGATATAAAAACTTTCCATTATACGAATACATAAAAGCAGGCATTTGGCCCATTGAGTCCACACCGACCCTCCGAAGAGCATCCCACCTAGACCCACCCCCCTACCCTATTCCTGCATTTCTCACCCTGAACACTATGGGCAATTCAGCATTGCCAATCCAAATAACCTGCACATCTTTGGACTGTGGGAGGAAACTGGAGCACCTGGAGGAAACCCACGCAGACACGGGGAGAAGGTGTAAACTCCACACAGACAGACGCCCGATGGTGGAATTGAACCCCGGTCTCTGGGACTGTGGGGCAGTGGTGCCAGCCACTGAGCTACCATGCCGTCCCAAATACAAAGAATACAAAAAAGAACAGAGGAGATGTCCTCAGTGTCCTGGCCAATATCTATCTCTCAATCAAACATTACAGAAAAGCACACATTATCAGGTTGTTATTGCATTATTTCTGATTTTATCACGAAGAAATTTTAGTGAAATACAGATGTCAGCCTGTGATGCCAATCGAGCCACAGCAGAAGCCTGAAAGTGTTTTATTGTTGTTTCGCTTTAATTTAGAAGTCATGCACACGTCCTTGTTGAAATTTTACGCATTCTGTTTTTCCTTGAATGTTCCTTTATTTGTTCCTTCAAAAATGGAAGATGGTAATTTTTTTTTTTCCTCTATTATTCCCAAGAATGTTTTGATGAAAGACTCAAAAGTTGAAAAATATTTCCTCTAATTGCAAGGCATTCTAAAAGTGTAGGATTGGAAGTCTAAATCTCAAAGCAGAAACATTTCAGAGAGTAATACTTACAAAGGCTCAATTTTGTGATTGGGCAGTTTTTTGAATCTCTTTACCAGTGACCAGTCTCTTCCACAGCACAACAGTTGTTTTCTAGCTTTGCCACCGATATTGGCAAAGATGGAATGTATTGTAATGATGATGAATAGTGCCAGGACACTTGCTTCAATATTTGCAAGGTCTTTTTGTGAGGTATTGACAAATTAGGAAAAGACCATAATATAAGATACGAATCATATTCGATACTTTTAGAATAAAACGTTCTCTTAGATACTTGTAACGTGTATTTTCTTTGTTCAAACTAAGGCATCATTAGAGGAACAAAGAAATGATGACCAAGAAAAAATCAAGAACTTAGTCAAACAGTATGAGAACTGTAAAGAACAGCTTTGTAATACTGGAGAGGAGCTTAATAAGAAGAAACAGCAACTTGAAAAAACAGAAATAACCATCTGTCAGTTGGGGGAGAAAATAAAAGAAAAAGACAGATGTCTGGAAAATGAAATTGCAGAAAAAGGTAAACTGCAACATGAAATTGATGAAAAGTGCCAAAAAATTCATAGGATGAAAATAGCAGAAGAGACCATTTGTGATCAGTTTGAAGAAGCAGTTACCCACTTAAAGAAAATGCAGTGTGATAACGATTCACTGAAAATGGAGTTGAATGAGAAAAACAAGATGCTTGCCACTTTGCGACAAGAAATGGAAAGCATTTCTGAAATGACATCACAACAGAGTTGTGCATCTGAGGCACTAGAGCGTGAAAGAAAACAACTTCAGTCCGAAGTAGATTGTCAAAACCAGAAGATTCAAGAGTTAAAGGTCAGATAATGAATATATGGCCAGAAATAAGTCACTATGGTAGAATTGTTTATGCATCAGACAAGATTTGTCCTACTTCACTTTATCAAATCCTCTCACCATAACTTCCTATTCTTTTTCTCCCTCATTTATATAAGCTTCTTTTTAAATGCATCAATGCTATTTATCACAACTTGTCTGTGTACTGGGCTCTATATTCCAATTCCCCTCTGTGTTAAAATGTTGCTCCTGACTTCCTTAATTGGTCTATTAGTGACTATTTTAAAAATTTCTGTCTAAGTTTGACCTTCCACAGTTGGAAATATTTTCTCTACATCTGCCTTAAAACCTTTCACAATCATTCAGCCTCTATATCAGGTCATCTCTCAGTCTTTGCTATTGTTGATAAAAGAAGTCAAGCCTGTTCATATATTTTGATAGGGATTAGTTTCTTATGAATAATTTTTGCACCATCTCCAATATGTGTATATCTTTTCGGTAGTATGGCAACCAGAACTGTGCACAACACTACAAGTGCAGTACAATTATTGTCCCCCTTTCGGCTCCCCCACTCTCTGCTGCCCAAACAGGGTGACCTGCCTGGCTTAATCCTTGTCCTTGAATTCCTTCATAAGCTTTAAAATTGATGCCAGGTACCAATGGCTCTGAAGTAGCCAATTACTGCCCTGTGTAAAATTTCAGAGAGGTCGAGGGCAGATGAAAATTTTACAGGACCGCCACCACCCCTTCCTTATCCACCACCTCCCTGCCCCGGCCTGTAAAGACAAAATTCTGAAAAGTGTAAAAATTCTGACCCAGATTATTGGCCATCAAATGCAGGGAGGAGATAGAAGAATGCATTTCGACACCAACTGCACAAAGCTACAAGAACAGTAGAATATTGTCAATGACGTCTTTGATTGTCCTGATTTAGACTGGGATAGTAATAGTGTATTAAAGCAAGAGGTAGAGGAATTTTTGAAATGTACATGGAGTACAGGAGAATTTTCAGAAAAAGTAACTTTCCAGCCCAGCAAGGAAGGAAGTAAATCTAGACCTAGTTTTGGGGAATGAAAAAGAATATATTTCAGTGGGAGAATATTTGGGAAATAGTGATCATAGTGTCATTGGTTTTTGAGTAGTTATGGAAATGGACAAGGAAACGTGAATTGTGAACATACTGAGCTGGAGGAGGGATAGATTTCTAAGTTGAAAACAGATTTGGCCCAAGTAGTTTGTTATCAAAGGTTGGCAGGTAAGATAACAATGAGCAAAAGAAAACTGCAAACAAGGAGATTCTTTGGGTAGAGATTAGACGTATTCTCACAATACAGTGGGAAAAAAAGAACATCCAAAACAGGAACTTACTGGATGAATGAAGATATGAAGATTAAAATTAAACAGGAAACAGAAACTTAGAAAATGGCAGGTTCATTGTTCTCAAACTGCATGCAAATGTTACAGGGCAGAACTGAAAAAGGAAATAAGAAAGGCAGAGAAAGAAAATTTGAGAATAGATGAGATAAAATAGGCCAGATCTCAAAGTAGAAATTGTAACAGCATAGCCAGGTGAATGTTGAGTCAGCCATGGACTAGAAAGGAAATTGCATGGAAGCTGAAACAGCAACCTTGAGGAAAATATACAGTTATATGGTGGATGCTAAAGACAGCTGGGAAGTGCCTGGAAACATTGTACCAATGAATGAGGTAAATTTTGCCCTTTAGAATTATTAAGTGCAAAAAATTGATTTAATAAAAATAAATTACAGATAACAGTCTTTAGCCAATTCGATTCATTCCGCGTGATATCAAGAAATGGTTGGAGGCACTGGATACTGCAAAGGCTCTGGGGCCTGATAACATTCCAGCAATAGTACTGAAGACTTGTGCTCCAGCACTTGCTGCTCCCATAGCCAAGTTCTTCAAGTACAGTTACACCACTGGCATCCACTTAACAATGTGGAAAACTGCCCAGGTATGTCCTGTTCACAAAAAATAGGACAAATCCAACCTGGCCAATTATCACCCCATCAGTCTATTCTCTATCAGCAGTAAAGTGATGGAAGGTATCATCAACCGTGCTATCAAGCAGCACCTGCTCAACAATAACCTGCTCAGTGATGCCCAGTTTGGGTTCTGCCAGGGCCATCAGCTCCTGACCTCATTACAGCCTTAGTTCAAACATGGACATAAGAACTGAATTCCAGAGATGCAGTGAGAGTGACAGCCCTTGACATCAAAGCTGCATTTGACAGAGTGTAGCATCAATGGGTTTCAGGGACAACTACTCCACTGGTTGGAGTTATACCTGGCACATTGGAAGGTTGTTATGGTTGTTGGAGGTCAGTCATCTTGGTTCCAGGACATCTCTACAGGAGTTCCTCAGGGTAGTGTTGTAGGCCAAACCATCTTCAGCTGCTTCATCAATGACCATCCCTCCTTCATGAGCTCAGATGTGGTGATGTTCACCGATGATAGCAAAATGTTCACACCATTGGCGACTTCTCAGATACTGAAGCAGTCCATGTTCAAATGCAACAAGATCTGGATAATATCCAGGTTTGGGCTAACAAGTGGCAAGCAACATTCACACCACACAAATACTAGACAATGGCCTTCTGCAATAGGAGTCAATCTAGCTAGTCCTACTTGACATTCAGTAGTGTTACCATCATTGGATCCCCCAATATCTACATCCTTGGGGTTACCATTGACCAGAGACTCAACTGGACTCATCACATAAACATGTTGACAAATACCTCATCTCCGAACTCCCCAAAGCCTGTCCACTACTTACAAACACAAGTCAGGAGTGTGATGGAATACTCCCCACTTGCCTGAATGGATGTAGCAACCTCTACACTCCAGTGCAAAGCAGCCTGCTTGATTGGCACCACAACCACAAGCATCCACTCCCTCTATCACTAACGCTCGGTGATAGCAATATGCACTATTTACAAGATGCACTGCAGAAATTCACCGGAACCTTAAGATAACACATTTCAAACCGACGACCACTACTATCTAGAAGGATAAGGGTAACAGATACATGGGAATATCACCCTCTGCAATTTCCCCTCCAAGGCACTCACCAATCTGACTTGGAAATATATTGCCATTTCTTCACTGTCACTGGGTCAAAATCCTGGAATTCCCTCCCTAAGGGCACTTGAGATCAACCTACAGCAAGTGGATTGAAGCAGTTTAAGAAGGCAGCTCACCACCACCTTTTCAAGGGCAACTAGGAATGGACAATAAATGCTGGCTAGCAAGCAATGCCCACATCCCACAAGTGAATAAAAAATGGAGAAGTTTGAATTGTCTAGAAATAAATGGGGATGGTATCAAATATGCAATTATTGAAATAAAAATATGGAGAGGAATAGATAAAGCTGGGGAGAAAATGAAAAGAAGAGGAAAAAAAGATTGAACTTGCTGTCACAATTGGAAATTGAACAGATCAGCTGAGGGAGGATCAAGTAGAAAGTCATTACAGTCAATTGGCAGAGCTGAAAGTTAAATTTAGAGACAATGAGAAGTTTTGAGAGAATATTTTCATCTCTTGCAGAAATTTAGTTAGGTTGCAATATGGTGGAGGGGGATGGGAAGCATAAAGTCTGGACAGAGCACCAGGGCAAAATCTAAGGTAGGGATCATCAAGTGAAGCAGTGGAAAAGGTAACTGGGCAATGGCTAGTGACAGTGGTGGGGGCAGTGGAAAGAGTCAGAGGTAATACAACAGCAAGCAGGTAGCAAAAGACATGGAAGAACGAGAGTATTTAAAGTTCCAAGTCAGATTCAAAAAATTAAACTAAACTTCAGTTCAACTGCACATACCCTCTGCTACTTAACAGAGGTTCCCATTTCCATTAAATCTTTGCATTCTGTTTCTGATGCACCTGTTCTGAGACAACCCTGTGCAGACCACTACAATTGTAACATGTTAGTGAAATTTTTATTATTACAACAATTTGCTTCTGAGTGATTGAATGAAAGAAGTCTGCATTTGAGTCAATTGCAGGAACTGCTGTGATTAGCTCATAAGCAAGGTTGATAAAAGCAGTGAGTTATTGAAGGTATGGTATAAATGCTGATGTGCTATTTTTACTGTAGTGGACTATAGGTGCAAATCTATTTATACATTTGCACTTTTATGGGTTGTCACCTTATAATAATTTAATCTGGTGCTAATAACATTGTTTTCTGTTAGACTGAATTGGAACACAAAGAAACTCAGATGATAGAACTAAAGGCACATCTCTCTGAGGTGGAAAAGGAGAAAATTAAATTGGTAAATTCTGCAACTCAGCAAATGTCTGAATTGAGAGACTTGTTACAGGAAAAGGAAGTGCTTGCAAATGAATTAAATCTTATCCAGAGTCAAATGGCTGAACTGAAAGGTATGAGATAGTCTGCCAACAAAGTTTTGGGGTATTGATTGTGCTCTTTCTGTTTTCCCAGTATTATTATGAACTCTTCATCTTCCCAACCCTGTAAAGAAAACTCTATGTTAATTTAATGTGAGGTCTCAATATTTATTTGCAAAATAGTTCTGTTGGTGAATTATTTGATAATGCTAACTAATGCTACCAATGGAACAGAAAATGCATAATTGGATAACAAGGTGTACAGTTGGATGAACACAGCAGGCCAGGCAGCATCAGAAGAGCAGGAAAGCTGATGTTTCGGGTCTGGACCCTTCTTCTGCTCCTCTGATGCTGCCTGGCCTGTTGTGTTCATCCAGCTCTACACCTTGTTATCTCAGACTCCAGCATCGGCAGTTCCTATTGTCTATGCATAATTGGATGTTGTGTTAACTGTTGTATACTTGTTAAAATAAAAGTGTTGGAGAATTGACACAATGGATTTCAATCATATTTTTAAAGTGATAAGAACTCCTCCTTAAGAATTTCATATTGTATTGCAAAAGCAAGGTAGAACTTTCAAAAGGTTAAGTGGTAGGAGTGGCTGTTCTCCAAATCTTGCAGTGATGGATATTATAAATGATTTATGCATCACTGGGTCAAAACCCTAGAGCTCCCTCCTTCGTAGCATTATGGATTCACTGACACCAAATAGGCTACAACAGTTCTGAAAGGCAGCTGATCAACACCTCTTGATAGGCAACTAGGGATGGGCAATAAATACTGACCTGTCAACAATGCCCAACTGTCATGAATTACTCTTTTAATAAACAACTAGGGAAGTGCAGGAAACGTTAGATTAAATACTGGGGTCAACTGTGGAAAAGTGATGAAGAGAAGAATGGAGAAAAGCTCAGAGAGAAAAATAGTCATGTGAGAAATGAAGAAGCTCAGAGAATTACAAGATGTGACAGAGAGAAAAATAAGCTATCAATACAGCAGGCCACGAGTAGGTTTTATGAAGATAACAAAAACACTAAACAAGAGGCTCTATGTTTGAATACGTGTAGCATTCATCAGACGGTAAACAAATCAATCGTGCACATTGAAGTAAATAAATTCGATCTGATAGCCATTTCAGGGAATTGGCTTCAGGATGACAAGGAGTGAATATTGAGGCCTGTGTGACACTTGGAAAAAAAGAGGCCAGATAAAGATGAAGGAATTGCTCTGTTCATCAAGGATAGCATTTGTGCAACAGTTAGATATCAGATATGGAATTATTTAGTTGGAGATGAGGAAATGTAGGGGAAAGATGTCAGTCATGAGAGTGGTCTGCAGGCCCATTATCAGTGACCACAATGTGAAACCAAGCATACATGAAGAAATATTGGGTGCTCAGGATAAAGGAGCACCAATGATCAGCTTAATCTAATATAAACTGAAAAAATTCAGATTGTCAGTAGTGTCATGGATGAAGAATTCTTAGACTGTTTTTGAGATAGTTTCTTGGCGTGGCACATTTTGGAACCAACCAGAAGTAGGCTATATTAAACTTGACCATCTGGTGATCTCTACTCCCCCACCATTGCCTCCAAGCTGATAGACCCACAACCCTGCATAGCTCACTTTCCAGAATCCACAAACAGGACTGCTCCTGCCCCATAGAATTCATCTCTTCCTATCAACTGATTTTTTCTCCCCTTGTCCAGTCTCTTTCCACTTACATCTGCAATTCTTCTGGCAGTTTCAGAATTTCCAGTTTGTGGGCTCCAGCTGCCTCCTCTTTACCAGGGACATGCAATCCCTTTACATGTTCTTTCCCGATCAGGATGGTCTCAGGGCTCTCTGCTTCTTCCTGGAAAAAAGGCCTGAACTGTCCCCATCCACCACCACGCCCCTCCGTCTGGCTGAGCTCATTCTCACCTTCTATTTCTTCTTTTTCTGATATTGGATGTTGGTGGTTTAGGTTTCCCAGCAAAGGAAACAATCCCTTGCTGTCTACATTATCAAAATGTCCCCTTCAGAATCTTGACTGTTTTAATGAAATCACCTGAAACTGCAGAGGGCATAGGCCCAATTTGCTCAGCCTTTACTCATAGGACAAACCTGTCATCCCAGAAATCAATCTAGTGAACTATCACTGTACTAAAATGCAAGTATATCGTTCCTTCAATATGTTTCATACCTTTTTAAAAATGTGTTTTTCTATTTTTTAACCAAGTGTTTAACCTCTAATTTCCCCAGATTATACTTTATCTTCTCCCTTGTTGCTCACTTATTTAATCAATCTATATCTTTCTGTGGCCTCTTTCTATCCATTCCACAGCTTACATTCTCGCCTAGCTTTGTATTGTTAGTAAACTTGCGTAGATTATTCATTGTCTCTAATAACAGTTTTAAATAGATGAGGCCCAAAACTGATCCTTATGGCACCCCATTAGTCTCAGCCTACTAACTTTAAAATCCACCATTTGTCCCTATCTTTGTTTTTTTTAACCAACTCCGTATCATGCTGGTATATTGCTTATCCTCAACATCATGAGCTGTCATCTTGTGTTAACCATTTGTATGCCATTATTCCTTTTGGAAGTAGACTTGGTTCCCTTTACCTATCCTGTAGATTACATCCTCACAAAGCTCTAATAAATATGTCAAACATGAAATCTCCTTTTCACAAAACACTTTGATCATATTGATCAAAGTTTGATCAAATATTGACTTTGATCATATTTGCATTTTAAAGCGCATTGTTAAGACTTCTTTAATTCCAGCATATTCTGGTATCTGTACTGGTTACAGACTAGCCTTTAAATCTCTGTTTTCACTGTCTAGCTTTTCATAAATAGGAGAGTTATATTGCTGATTTCCAATCTGCTTGGACTGTTCTAGAGACTAAGTTATTTAAGATAGCATACATCTGAGTAGAGCTGATACCAAGACTCTTGCATGGAAATGAACTGGAGTTGTGGGTGAGAGAACTGAGTAGGGAAGGAAGTATAAGAAGGAAAATATGTGGGAAGAATCAGGACCTTGGAAAGGAAAGCAAGTTTGTAGTGTAGATAATGAGGTAGAGCCATTAAAAGATTTTAAGCAGATTAACACAGCAAGTGAAAAATCAGGATGATAATATAAAGAAAAATTGTGAATCCAAAGCAGTTCAAACTAAATTGTACAGGTGCCCATGTAGTGAGTGTAAGAACCAGAATTATGGAGCAAGAGTCATACATTATAAAATTATGATACTGTATTTACTTTTATCATGTCATTATTCTCCACCTGATAGCATATTGTAAACTGCTACTTAATGGAAAGCAAATTAAGAATGAAGCTCTTAGATGATTTAGTTAAATATTTATTAACACTCTAGCAATTTCAGAGGATTTTTATTACCCAAAAATATATCTTGAAATGAGAAAAATGTTTGCGGCCAGAAGGGAGAACTTCCATTGCCATGTGTATGCATCTATTTCCTCACCTCCTGCTGCCCAAAAGAAGCTTGTATTTCTTGATTAACCAAGCAAGTGGAAAAAATGTGGGGAAACGTATAGGAAATAATGACGGTACAGTAAGGATTGACTGAAGAAAAGGACTGGAAAAAAGAAACATAGTATGATGAGATTTAAAAAAGGACCTTTCTCCAGGTTAGATGGATGGAAAAAAATGAGCACAAACCAAGAGAACAGGAGCAGGAAACATGAACAGGAGATTAAAAAAATATAAAATTAAGTACATGCTATGGATAAATAGGGATTTTAGAGCAAATTTAATACTAAGGAGGTGATTTATTGCTCTCAAGGCAATGAATAAAATCTAAAGCTAAGGCAATAAGGAATAAAGGAAAGCCATAAAATGAAGATTATAGAAATTAAGGAAAGTATAAGAGAAAATACCCTCCTAAAATGTGTAATAACAAGGTTTTCTATGGGGATACTTGTAGTAATAACTAGGATTAGGACCACAATGAGATGAAATAGATGAATTTGTAGAGAATGAAGGGATGGTGAGACAGTAAATAAGTGCTTTACCTCAAGGAAAATTATGAATATTAAACTGAGAGCCGGTAGAAGAAAGCACAGATTACTGAGTGGAAATTATTATTTAATGAAAGATCCATCGTTGACTGTTCCATTGAGCATATGTAAGGAAAATCAGAAATGAAGCAGCCCCTCAGTGATATGATCAGTCACCAGTTACAGCACACAAAAACAAAATTTAACCATTGGCTTGCAAATATTGGGAAATGGAGGCCCCTGACAAGTAGGGCACTGAGATGCCTCTACATTGAACTTGTTACATAGTAGACATGATTTAGAGATATGCTGCACAAGCCATGTGTCACACATTCAGTAGGAGATTGTGGGTGTTGTAGATAAAATTGGATCATTGCTGGGAAACAGGAAAAGCTGCCTGGATTTGTGTCTGTGATAAAAAGCATGGCAAGATAGAACTCCTGTGAACCTGCAAATTCCAAATGAAAGCAAAATGGCAAGGCAAGGCAGAAATTCTGTGGTGATTCAAGTGAGCATAAAGTGAGTGAGTGCTAAGAGAGTGTGAGGAGTCCTGAGATGCACTCTGTTCTGATTCATGAAATAGTGCCTGTCTCTGCATACAAAACAGCTGGAAGCAACATTGGAATGTAAGATGCCAGTCAGTTCCAAAGTGCAGTATTGAAGTGCTGAATGGTGTCATAATTGTGTAGGAGATGTACAGTGACGTGGTGAGGTTCATGTTTTGCTGGTGCCAGCCTCTGTGGGTGGATGATGCAAGGAGTCACTGCCCATGGAATGTGCCCTAAAATGTTGGGGAATGCTGCCCAAGGTGAGCACCCAGCGAAGTTACCAGAGAGCTGCAGCCACTGGGTAGCAGCTCTAACTTTCCTGTCAGGAGTTGGCAGCTGGTATCTGCTGGGATGCGTTCCCTCACCAACTCTTTAGGTGGTGGGATGTAAAAAACACCATCTGACAAGGTCTGCCCAAGACATTATTGTTGAACTTGCACAAGATCTATGGTGATCATTGAATCCCATTTCAGAGATGTCCTGCTGAAGGAATGATATAAAACAATAGGAAATGTAGAGCATAGATGAGATAATTGAGTTGGTTTTTTACGCCGTAGGAAAGATAACAGAATTATGCTAGTGATTGACTGCTTCCAATGCTTGGAAGTTGGCATAATTTGAAATAATTTTTTTAAAAAAGGCAGAGATTAGAGAAATCGTATTTACATGGAGACTAATTGGAAATGTGGAATTTTCTACGACAAGCCACTGAAAATGCACTATCCATAGATTGTCTTAGAAGGTAATCAGTTTGTTTATTGGAAAAATATTGAAAGATACTTGGAGCAGGTGGCATCAGGAGAAATTTGAAAAATGTACTAGTTAGGCCAAATGATCTGTTATTGTTTTAAGATGTTTTGATTCTGTGCTTGTATAAATGTGAAATATGTTAAATAATTATGTTTGAATTCTTAGTGTTGTTATTTTATCCATTTGCCTGAGATTATGATTTAGCTCTTTACTTGTTGATCATAGAGGAGTATGAAAATTTGCAGAGGACCTACACATGCAAAACTGAAGAATATGATTGGGCTACAAACAAACTTAAAGCTCAGCTGAAATCAACCCAAAATGATCTTGAGCAAACCAGGGAGGCGATGAAAGTACTCGAAGGAGCAGATACCCACGGTACTTATTTTTAGTCCGTATTTACCAGACTATTGTATATGCAAGCTACTTAGTCCTATGTCTATTTTCCCTGAAATTTACTTTTAATTGTATAGTGCGTCTGTACTGGATTTTAAAAATTCTGTATGAATGGTCACGTGATAGTACAGAACTTCAGTATCGCTGTCAACAGAGACCTGCTTATCAAAGCTTTTGCACTCATCAGGACAGATACAAGAATGTCAAATTTCACAAGCAGCAACAAGTTATTATGCATGAGAAAAGGCTGCTGATTGGTTTATAAGGTGATTTTGATTTGTCAAGGCATTGCCATTGAATTCATTCTGCCCCGATGCTTGTAAAAATGAAAACTTCAACAGTAAGTCTCTTTTTTTTCAGGAATAATCAATTTATACATGATTAAAAATTTGGCCTTTTGACTGTTGAACATCATGTATATTAAAGTAATTTTCCTTCAGGCATTTAGTTAACCAAATAAGCAAAATTACCTGAACATCTTGAAAAAACTTTTTAGTAGTTTTGTCTTTGTGAAATTCACAGTAACAAGACACATGTGGCATTACTCTGACCATACCCATCAAGTGTTGCACATCCCTTTAAATTTTAATGCTCATGCAATATACAACAATACAGAGATATAATTACAATCCTTTATGTATCTCTGAGAGGAAAAGCTCAGTGGGAACAGTGAATTACAGAAAATTCTGTTGCTTGATATGATCTCTTGTTTCTAGTATTTTCTAATTTCATTTCAAATTTTTAATTTTGAAATTTTATGCTTCTAAATTTTTATGAATAGAGTAAGGTGTTTTTTTTGTAATTGTTGCAATAATATTGGTGGAAAATAGCAGTCACCCTAAAGGACATGATTGAAAAGAGTCATTTACACTGTTTCTAAGAAAGTCCCATAATTTTACACTGAAGATATAGCAAGGAATTGGGCTTACCTCTTCAAAATTTCAGACCTTGATTTCTGTTATACTTTGAAGAATCTGAAGAAAAGCATTCTATTGAACACCAGTGAAACTTTGTTGGTATACTTCTACTCTTCTGCCATAAGAGATAACAAGTTGTAGAGCTGGATGAACACAGCA
>NC_063332.1:105650499-105663413 GCF_021869965.1 Rhincodon typus
GAACGTCAGCCTTCCTGCTCCTCTGATGCTGCTTAGCCTGCTGTGTTCATCCAGCTCTACACCTTGTTATCTCTACTCTTCTGCCATATTTGTTTGTTTACCAGAGGAATTTATGGCTCTATAGTTATACCTTTGCTGCCTTGTTATTGATGTAATGCCCTAATGCAATTTTAAATGTTAAATTCTGTGCCCTGCAGCGATGAAAGTTGCAGTAGGAATGCAAAAGCAGATCACAGCCAAGCGTGGACAGATTGATGCACTTCAGAGCAAGATCCAATACCTAGAAGAAGCCTTACAGAATTCTGAAAGGGTATGCAGTAATTTATTCATTTTTTAATCTTACTCAAACTATTGATTAGAAACAATTTATTTCATTGATCACCTAATTAATAATAATATCTCTTCATCCAATGATGGTGGGGAACATACTCCAACATACATTTTTCCTTTAGTACTTTGTACTGTATTGAGTCATCATTACCTTATGCTTTCTAATTCCCCTAATCTATTTTAGCTGGAGATTTTGTTTTAAACTACACTCTAGTTTGTCTACTATCAAATGTTGGCATTTTTTGATGGCTTTCGTTGTGCAAACAGAACAAAAATATATCCATTCCAATTTAGTGTTATAAGTGAAGTAATTATTATAATCTTCTACAGACGTGTAGCCAATTTTAAAATTTTACTTGTTAAGTTCCATTGTCCATAGTCACCAATGCTTGTTTTTTCTATTATGTTACTTAAATTGACTCCAGCTTCAAGCAGAGTGATCTATCGTGGAATTGCTTCAGTTCCAGTTGATGCTGTATTCTGAATTTCAGACTCGCATTGAACATCATGTATTCTTTGGGTAACATACCCATATGTTGTGGCCAATTTCTCAAGATTTCCACAAGTGAAAAGCTTGCTGTAAGCTTCAGCCTATTGGAGCCCTCAACACTGATTCTCACAGTAAAAACTGCAGATGCTGTAAATCAGAAACAAAAACAGAAATTCCTGGAAAAGCTTAGAAGGTCTGGCAGCATCTGTGGAGAGAAATCAGAGTTAATGTTTTGGGTCACTCAACCTGAAATGTTAACTCTGATTTCTCTCCATAGATGCTGCCAGATCTGCTGAGTTTTTCCAGCAATTTCTGTTTCTGATCCTTACAATCCCTCGAATACTCCTGACTCATTGCATGGCTGAAGCTGGTCGAGAAATGTAACACCTCTTCGTCTAATGGAGGGATGATGGCTTTCCGAACATGTAACAAAATTCTTCAAATGGTTGATGGATAGGTGGAAGGAAACAGAGCTGTAGATCAACTTATGAAATTTCATTTTGAGAAAAAGCCCAGAGCAGAATTCAGATTTTTGAACTTGCAGGAGTTGAAGAAATCCCAGTTTGTATTTGGACCTACAACTCTTTGTATTTTCTTTATTATTGACATACTGTCTTATTTGTAACTTCCATTCTGTCCTTCACTCTAATGCGCGTTTGAAACATTGCTAAGGAGTCAAGCTCCATAGAGTACCATTTTCAGAACCTGTGAAAGCAACCACAGTTTATTTACATATTGTTCATTCTCCCCTTTATCTTATTCACTTTATTTTTCATTTGTTACCTTACAACCATATGAATTAGGAGCAGGAGTAAGCCATTCAGCCCCTCAAATCTGCTTCATCATTTAATAAGATCATGCCAGATCTGATTGTAATCTCAAAACCACATTTCTTTCTCCCCTGATAACCTCTCACCCCCTTGCTTAATAAGAACATATCCACCTCTGCCTGAAAAATACTTAAGAACTGTATTTCCGCCACATTTTTCAGGAAGAGGGTTCCAAATATTCATGACCATTTGAAATAAAATAAATTGCCTTTTTCCCATTTTACATGGGCAAAGTGAACCCTAGTTCTAGAATCTCCCAAAAGAGAAAATATGCTCCCCACATTTACCTTGTCAGGACTCCTCAGAGCCTTTCGTTCTTCAATCAAATCTCCTCCTCTTCTAAATTCCACTAGATACAAGGCTAGCTTATGCAATCTTTCATAAAATCCCAACAGTGTGGAAACAGGCCATTCAGCCAAAGAAGTTCACACTGACCCTCTGAAGAGAATCCCACCCAGACCCATCCCCCTTCCGTATCTCTGTAACCCTACATTTCCCATTGCTAATGCACCTAACCTACACATCAATTTAGCCTATTGGAGCCCTCAGCAATTTAACATGGCCAATCCACCAGCTTGCACGTCTTTGTACTGTGGGAGGAAACCGGAGCCCCTGGAGGAAACCCACACAGACACGGGGAGAATGCGCAAACTCCACACAGACAGTTGCCCGAGGTTGGAATTGAACCCAGGTCCCTGGCACTGTGAGGCAGCAGTGCTAACTAACCACTGTGCTGCCTTGTAGAGCAATCTCCCGTTCCAGGTATTAGTGTAGTAAACCTTTTTTGAACTGCCTCCAATGCTTTTACATCCTTCCTTAAATGAAATGATCAATGTTGTGCAGACTACTTCAATTGTAGCCTCACCAGTGCCCTATATGACCGAAGCATTGCCTCCCTGCTTGTGTATTCAGTTCCCCACTAAAATGATAACATTTCATTAGAATTTCTAATTACTTGCTGTACCTGCAAGGTAATCTTTTGCAAATCATGCATCAGGGCATCCAGTTTCCTCTGCATCTCAAAGGTCTGCAATCTCTCACTATTTACATAATAAGTTTCTTTATTATTCTTCCTGCCAAATTGGACAATTTCATATTTTCTCATGTAAAATACCATTTGCCACATATTTGCCCACTCACTTGACCTATCTGTATATTTTTGTACCTTGCCTATGTCTTCTTCACAACTTACTTCCCTACCTATCTGTCTTCATCAGCAACTTTGGTAACCATACCTACTGACCCTTCATCTAAATAATTTATATAACTTGTAAGCAGTTAAAGCCCCTGTGCCAATCCCTGTGGCATGCCACTTATTGCATTTTTCCAACTTGAAAAAGACATTTATGCCTACTCTCTGCTTTCCTGTCAGCCAGTATGCTGCCCATACACCAAAAGCCTTTATTTTCCTAAATGAGCTTTGTTGTGGCAACGTATCAAAAGCCTTATGGAAATCTAAGTACAGTACATCCACTAGTTCCCCTTTATCTGCAGCGTATGTTACCTCTTCAAACAATTCCAATAGATTGGCTAAACTCCAATAGATTTCTCTTTCACAAATCTTTTCGACTCTGCCTGATTACTTTGAACTTATCAAAGTAACTGCTCTAACTTCTTTAATAATAACTTCTAACTTTTTCCCTATGCTAATTATTAAGCTAACTGGCCTGTATTTTCCTTTCTGTCTCCCTTTTTGAGTAAAAGTGTTGCTATCTTCCTATGCAATGAGACCACCCCCAAATCAGGGGAGTTTTGGAAAATTAAAACCAATATGTCAAATTATCTCACTAGTCACTACTTTAAAGACTCTAGGATGAAGTCCGTCAGGACCTAGGCACACGTCAGCCTGAAGGTCCAACAATTTACTCAGTACCACTTCTCTCGTGATTGCCATTTTCCTGAGTTCCTCCCTTACTTCTATTTCCTGATATAACACTGCTTCTGGGACATTACTTTTATTCTCTTTAATGTAGACTGATACAAAATACCTGTTCAATTCAGCTGCCATTTCCTTAGTTTCTATTATTAGTTGTCCATTCTCAACTTTTATAGGACCAGTGCTCACTTTGTTAACTGTTTTCATCTTTCAATATTTATAGAAACTCATATCAAGTGTTTTATATTTTTGCTGGTGTTCTCTCATACTCTAGGTTTATCTGTTTATTAACTTTTTAGTCAATCTTTACTGTTTTATATATTCCATCCAATTTTATTACCTGCCACCAATCCATGCTTTAACTTCTCGCTTGATACTTTCTTTAAACTTTTTAGTTGTCCATTGATAATGGGTCTTTTCTTTAGAATTTTAGTTATAGAGCCATAGAATGGATGGAATCAGCATGGAATCAGACCCTTCAGTCCAATAAGTCCACGCCGACCATGTTCCCAAACTAAACTAGTCCCACTTGCCTGTGCTTGGCCCATGTCCCTCCAAACCTTTCGTATTTAAAAATGTCTTTTAAACGTTGTAACTGTACCTGCATCCACCACTTTATCTGACAGTTCATTCCACACACGAACCACTCTCTGTATAAAAATGTTGCCCCTCATGGCCCTTATTTTCTCGTTGGAATGTATCTATTCTGCACATTCTGAAACATCTCTTTAAGTGTCTGCCACTGCATCTCTATAGACCTATCCTTTAACCTAATTTGCCAATTCACTTTAGCCAGCTCTGTTCTCATGTTCTTCTTTAACTTTTAAGAAAATGTCTCAGGCCTCTCTGCCTCAAACTGAATGTAAATTTTAATCATATTGTGGTTGCTGTTACTGGGCACCTTCGCTGTGGGATCATTATTTTTAAAATCTTATCTTATTGCATAATACCAGGTAAAGCTTGCTCTCTGGTCAGTTCCAGAATATGCTGCTCTAAGAAACTTTCCAGAAAACATTCAATGAGATCCTCATCTAAATTTTCTTTGCCCGTCTGACTTTTACAGTTGAAATGTAGATGAAATCTTCCGTGATTATTGCTGTGCTTTTCTGGCAAGCTATTGTTGTTTCTTACTTAATGATTGACCCTACCATGTGGTTACTGTTAGGGGGGCCTATAAACCACACCCACAAGTGACTTCTTGCCTTTATCATTTCTCATTTCTACCCAAATTGTTTCCACTTCTTGGTTTCCTGAACTTGTGAAATTATGTGAGTGTTTGTCATATTGTGGCTGTGTGTTCGTATGCTACCATGATTCCTAGAGATCGTAGGAGTCTCGTTGCCAGTTCTGATATGTTCCTGATATAGGGTAGTATGGCCAGTGTTTTGGGGCATACTGTGTCCTCTTGGCGTTCTCTATCTAGTAGGCACCTGTGGATGAAGTTATTGTATTGTGCTAATATCATCATTAACTAACACAACCTCTACTCCACCTTTTCTATTTTTATGTCATTCTTAAATGTCTTGTACCTTCAAGATTCAGGTATCGAAGTATACCATCTTATATTTATGCCTCAATAGTGGCTTCCAGATCATACTTGCTCATTTCCGTTTGTGCTCTCAGTTCATCAGGTTTGTTTTGAATGCTAAATGAATGCAGAAACAGAACCTTTAATTTTATCCTTAACTCTCTTAGCTCCATCACATATCCCCATGACTTTCAGAACACTCCCCCATCCTGTGTTATACATGGAGAAAGTGTGCTTTTCTTTACCTTTCCTCACAACCTATATCAAGATGTGCATTTGGAGGTTCTCCAGGAACAGCTTTCCAAAACTGCTGTCCCTGTTTTATTTTTATGTTGTGTAAATTGCTTTCTGAGGACTTAATAGAGTGACTGTATGATGGCTTACTTTACATTTTATCTAATGGAGATTATTGGTGAAATCTTTAAGGTTCTTGTGAAGATTTATAGCTCTGGTTGTGGATGAGGTTGTTGGCTTGCTCACTGAGCTGGATGGTTATTGGACAAACGTTTCGTCACCATGCTAGGTGACATCATCGGTGCGGCCTCTGATGAAGCGATGTTGTTCTACTTCACTTGGAATTTATATGATCCGGTCTGTTAAGTTGGGTTGTGTCATTTCTGGTTCTGTTCTGCGTGGGTTTGTATACGGGGTCTAATTCCACATGTTTGTTAATTGCATTACGCATTGAAAACCAGGCCTGTAGGAATTCCCATGCATGTCTGTGGTTGGCTTGAGCTAGGATGGTCACATTGTTCCAGTTAAATTGATGGCCTTCACTGGCTGAGCGCACTGAGATGAGGGAAAGTTCATCATGTTGATTTTCTGCTAGCTGGTGTTCGTGTATCCTGATGGCTAGTTTCCTTCTGGTCTGTAATGGTCTGGTCCTTCTGTAATGCAGTTAACAAACATGCGGAATTACACAATATATAGAAACCCATGCAGAACAGAACCGGAAATGACACAATCCAGCTTCACTGAGCAGATCATATAAATACCAGGTGGAGTAGAACAACATCGCCTCATCCGAGGCCGCACTGATGATGTTACCTCGCATGATGATGAAACATCTGTATGGTACAGCCAGCTCGGCGAGCAAGCCAACAGCCTCATTGGTGAAACCTTTCATTCCTCTCTCACAGACGTTTATAGCTGTGTACTGTCGTGGAGTTCTAAGTCTTCCTGCCAGCTGCTTTTGGCAGAAGGTCAAATTTAGTTAAATTTAGCTGACTTCCATAATAGCCTTAGAAGGAGTGAATCTGAATCAGCCACACTGAGATTGTTATACAAATCGAGTACTAACTTGAAGATATAATTTCTACTTTCAATTAGACTTTAATATTTACCATTCTATACTGTAGGTTCATAATTCTGACTTTTCTGAATGGTCAAAATGCTTCATGAGCAATTAACTAACTACAATGGATATACAGCACAAAATGAGAAATCTGGCACATATTTAACATTTCTACTCCTGAAAGAACGTTAGAAATCTGAGATCCTAGAATCATAGAATCATATGGGTCAGAAAAAGCCCTTCAGCCCTGAATCTGACTGACAAAAACTACTCTAAATCTACACTAGTCCCACTTTCCAGCACTTGGCCCATTGCCTTGACTGTTATGATATTTCAAGTGCTCATCCAAGTACTAACAAGAACCTATATAACAGGAATATTTGACACCCACTCTTGCCCTTCCTTGAAACAGATCTTCGTCACTGTTACAATATCAAAATTCCACATTACAATCTGTGTCTAACTACTCAACCTTACTCATTATGCTCCGCATATTTACAAATAGTCATCGAGTTATACAACACAGAAACAGACCCTTTGGTCCAACATGTCCAGGCCAACCAGATATCCTAAACTGATCATTTCCTATTTGCCAGCGTGTGGGCCATATTTCCCCTAAACCCTTCCTATTCATGTATCCATCCAGATGCTTTTTAAATGTTGTAACTGTACCCGTTCCAATACTTCCTCTGCATCTCATTCCATATATGCACCACCCTCTGCATGAAAATGTTGCCCCTTAGGTACCTTTTAAATCTTTCCCCTCTCACCTTAAACCTATGCCTTCTAGTTTTGGACTCCCCCACCCTGGGAAAAAGACCTTAGCTATTCATCCTATCATAGAACATAGAACATAGAACAGTACAGCACAGTACAGGGCCTTCGGCCCACGATGTTGTGCCGACCTATTATCCTAGTCTAAGATCAAACTAACCTGCATACCCTACATTTTACTATCATCCATGTGCCTACCCAAGAGTCGCTTAAATGTCCCGAATGTATCTGTCTCCACTGGCAGTGCATTCCACACACCCACCACTCTCTGTGTAAAGAACCTACCTCTGACACCTTCCCTATACCTTCCTCCACTCACCTTAAAATTATGCCCCCTCGTGATAGTCATTTTCGCCCTGGGAAAAGGTCTCTGGCTATCTACTCTATCTATGCCTCTCATAATCTTATACACCTCTATCAAGTCACCTCTCATCCTTCTTCGCTCCAATGAGAAAAGCCCTAGCTCCCTTAACCTTTCCTCATAAGACCTGCCCTCCAGTACAGGCAGCATCCTGGTAAATCTCCTCTGCACCCTCTCTAAAGCTTCTACATCCTTCCTATAATGAGGCAACCAGAACTTAACAGAATATTCCAAGTGTGGCCTAACCAGGTTTTATAGAGCTGCGGCATAACCTCGCGGCTCTTAAACTCAATCTCCCTGCCAATGAAAGCCAATACATCATACACCTTCTTAACAACCCTATCAACTTGGGTGGCAACTTTGAGGGATCTATGGACGTGGACCCCAAGATCCCTCTGTTCCTCCACATTGCCAAGAATCCTACCATTAACCCTGTATTCTGCATTCAAATTTGACCTTCCAAAATGAATCACTTCACTCTTTTCCGGGTAAAATTCCATCTGCTGCTTCTTTGCCCAGCTCTGCATTTTATCAATATCCCATTGCAACCTACAACAGCCCTCCACACTATCCATGACTCCACCAACCTTCATGTCATCAGCTAACTTACTAACCCACCCTTCTGCTTCCTCATCCAAGTCATTTATAAAGATTACAAAGAGCAGAGGTCCCAGAACAGATCCCTGCGGAACACCACTGGTTACCAACCTCCAGGCTGAATACTTTCCATCTACTACCACCCTCTGGCTTCTATTGGGCAGCCAATTCTGTATCCAGACAGCCAAATTTCCATGAATCGCATGCCTCCTTAATTTCTGAATAAACCTACCATGGGAAACCTTATCAAATGCCTTGCTTTAAATCCATATACACCACATCCACTGCTCTGCCTTCATCAATGTGTTTTGTCACATCCTCAAAGAATTCAATACGCCTTATGAGGCATGACCTGCCCCTCACAAAGCCATGCTGACTATCTCTAATCAAACTCTGTTTTTCCAAATAATCATAAATACTGTCTCTCAGGATCCTCTCCAATAATTTGCCCATCACAGAAGTAAGACTGACTGGTTTGTAATTCCAGGGTTATCCCTATTCCCTTCTTAAACAAAGGAATAACAGTTGCCACCATCTATCCAGGCCTCTCATGATTTTATAAACCTCTATAAGGTCACCCCTCAACCTCTGATGCTCCAGAGACAAGAGCCCCAGCCTATTCAGCTTCTTCCTACAGCTCAAACCCTCTAACCCTGGCAACATCCTTGTAAATCTTTTCTGAACCCTTTCAAGTTTCACAACATCCTTCCTACAGCAGGGAGACCACAATTGAACGCAGTATTCTAAAAGTGTCACTGTCTTGTACAGCTGCAACATGACATCTCAACTCCTGTACTCAATGCACTAACCAATGAAGGCAAGCGCGCCAAATGCCTTCTTCACCACCCTGTTACGACATTTCATGTACTCATCCAAGTACTGCATATGTTTGTGTAAAAATCGAATTTTTAGACTGCTTTTAAAATGAAATTTATGGGGTCAACTATTACATATATACTACTTTTGAGGGGCTGAAATTCATGCTACAGTCCAAAATATCATTAGCAGAAGCCCAATTGATCTCTAAACGAACAAAGAAAAAAAAAGAATTACGGTAATTACTATAATATCTTATCTTCTAGTTCAGCAGGCAGCTTTTGCGCAATCTTAGTTCTCTGCCGAAGTGCTAAGTCATGCCTTCTCATGAACCTTGTACCCCATCCAGCACATGCCTTAAAATCCGAAATTCCATCCTTCTTTGTTTTATGCATGGATTTGGATGGCTACACGACTAACACATTTTCCATTTTCACGATTTTCAAGTACCCACTCAGCAACTTTTATCTCCAATTGTGGCCACTTGCTATGTCTACCTCTGTTGACACAATTTCGTTTTGGCATTGTCTGAAGTTGGTTCAATATCTTTCCCCAGTCTGTCACAACTTTCTCCAAAACATAAAATTCTCTTGGTGCTTCACCGTTATTTTTGTACTCTACAACTTCAATAACTTTCAGTTTAAATGCTGCTGTATATTTTTTGTTGTTCTCTGGAGGGCATTTTTAAACAAAATGATGAAGAAATTTCAAAACACATAATAGCACAAAAAAGAGTTCATTTCCTCATCGTAACATTTATGTACAGGATAAATTACTCACAAATGTTGATCTGTTGTCTGTGAAGAACTGCGGTCAACTTTTACATGAGATATTTGGAAAATTCTCATTTTTTTGGCTAAAAATAGGGGGTCGATTTTTACACGAGATCAACTTTTTACTCGAGTATATATGGTACTTTTTAAAGGTTGTAAGGTTTCTGACCTCAACTATCATTCCATGCAATGTTTTCCAACATTCCACCACCTACGGGTGAAAATATTTTTCCTTAAATCTCCTCTAAACCTCCAGCCTTTCAACTTAAAATTATACACTGCTGTTACTGACCCTTCAAATGAGGGGAACAGCTGCTTTCTATATACCCTGTCCATGACCCTCAATCCTATAAACTTCAGTCACTTAGAAATAGTAAGAACTGCCGATGCTGGAGTCAGAGATAACACTCTGAACTGGAGGAACACAGCAGGCCAGGCAGCTTCAGAGTAGCAGGAAAGTTGGCATTTTGGGTTGGGACCCTTCTTCAGAAATGGGGAGGAGGAAGGGAGCTCAGAAGTAAATAGAGTGAGGAGACATGGGACTGGGGAAGGTAGGTGGGATGGTGATCGGTGAATGCAGGTAGGGAGTGGTGGGGATTGGCCAGTGAGGAGGGGCAGATAGGTGGGAGAGAAGATGGACAGGTTGTGTCAGGTCAAGGAGGCGAGGATGAGAGGGAGGGTTGGACATGAGATGAGGCTGTGGGTAGGGAGATTTTGAAACTGAGAAAACCCACGTTTAGGCTTTTGGGCTGTAGGCTCCTGAGATGTAATATGAGGTGCTTTATTTCAAAGGGAGTATTAAAATAGGGTGATCTTGCTAAAACTATACAAGGCAGTAATCAGTCCACAGCTGGGATGCTGTGAATAGTTCTGGCCCCCATATCTAAGGAACAATGTACTGGCATTGAGGGAAGTGCAGAGAAGATTCATGCACCTGCTCCTACATCTTGTGGTCTAAGTATTGCGGCCAATCCTCTGAATTGCATTTTGGGAAATATATCATGGTCTTTGAGAGAATGCGCGGGAGATTTGCGAGGATGATGCTAGTTATGACTTTTTTTAAGAAAAAAAGGCATGAGATAAAATTGAGCATCAAAATGCACATTTTAGGAAAGATTGTTGTCTGCTGTGTTATGAGGCGGCACGGTGGCTCAGTGGTTAGCACTGCTGCCCCACAACACCAGGGACCTGGGTTCAATTCTACCCTCGGGCAACTGTCTGTGTGGAGTTTGCACATTCTCCCCATGTCTGCCCGGGTTTCCTCTGGGTGCTCTGGTTTCCTCCCATAGTCCAAAGATGTGCAGGCTAGGTGGATTGGTCATACTAAATTGCCCGTAGTGTTCAGAGATGTATAGATTGGATGGGTCTGGGTTGGATGCTCTGAGGGTTGATGTGGACTTGTTGGGCCGAAGGGCCTGTTTTCACACTGTAGGGATTCTATGAACTATGAGAGACAAGGAACGCTGGAATTGTTCTCCTTGGTACAGAAAAGGTTAAAGGTTGATTTCATGGAGGTCTTCAAAACTGTAAAGGATTTTGATGGAACAAGTAACAAGGAAAGTATTCAACCTGTAACCTGCTTGGGAGTCCTGTAGCTCTCCGATTTCCCTGCTTTTCAGCTGAACAAATTTGAAGAATGAGGATAAATTATTCCCCATGCAGAAATTCCAACCACCAAAATACCTTGTTTCATTTTTATTTGTAAACCACAGTGTCTGCACACTTAAATTGCCAAAAGTGTTTAAACGCTTAAGATTTTTCACTCATAAATAGGCACATGCGCCACATCATTACCCTTTGTAGTTCCAGGAATTCATTCACATTGAGGATGAGGATAATCCTAGAAATACACGAGTAAGGTATTTCACTAAAGTTTAGATATTGCTCTTCTAACTTGTATCCAGTGTACCTTGTTTCTAAAAGATTTTGATTATTCTGGTTTTAGAAATCTTGTTACTGTCTTTGAGCAATCAGCGTGAACGTTGGAAAGGAGTAAGACATACCTTTGATCCAGTTTACACGATTAACTTGCCCCTTACTGCTTCCATCTTCTGTGTCCTCCAACTAAAATTAACAAATTCAGTTGTTTAACCCTTTTTATGTTTTGTAGGAGAAATGCTACCTAAAAGAAGAGAAGGTTCGCCTAACTAAGGAACTTGCCTGTATAGTATCGGAAAGAAACAAAATTGCTGGAGAGCTTGATACCCTAAAATCTCAAGAAAAATGTTTGAAGGAAAAACTAGTTAGACTGGAGTCAGCATTAGAGAAGGTAGCTGTACTAATTTTAATTTTCCATTAATTATTTGAGACATGTCTTGAATTTATCACCTCAGATAATAGCAGTGCTGGGGATTAATTTACCTTAAATAAATTTTGCCTTTTAATGCTTGCTTCTGATTTGAGTTGAGACATCTCAGCATACACTAGTGGACAGGTAAAGCAGACCTTGCTACTGTCTAGACTGAGCTGGAATTGAATCCAGGTGATGTTAGGGTGCTAGCCCACAGCACCACTCATTTTATGCTCCACTGTTAAGTATACGGAAATGGAAACTATTTGATAGGCCACAAGCCATAAACGGAAGAGGGGAAATAAATGAAATATCTGTTCCATTATGAGATTTTTCTGAAGATCTTCCTTTCACATTATCTAAAAGATCTGTTGTCACCACTATTCTTTTCCTAAAGGTGTTCCCGTTATGTAGAGATTGTAACGAGGTCAGCCAGGTGGACATCATAGAATAGGAGTTTCGTGATTGGGGCAGTTAATCTGCCCCAATCAGGGAGACCTGGCCGACAAATAAAAAGAGGAGTGTCACACATCCTGACGCTCTAAGAGCTGCCTCTGAGGGAGCTAGATCACTGTCAAGTATTTTCCATGTGTAAACAAAGGGTGACTTGGTGATGGGTTACTGGCCTCTGTGGAATTATTTCTCATTAATTCCGTTAAGTGATGCTCTGCCATCAGACTAGTTGACCTTTCCAAAGATGCCTATTTTACAAGTTTTTTGCTTCAAAATGTATTTTCATCAGCCATTGATAGTTTGAATTTTTTTTTTGTTTTTAGGGACAGTGTTTCAAACAGTTAACATTGCCTGGTCTTTTGATACTTGTTTTGTGAAAGAAATTTTTTGTTGCTACATTTTGCAGTCAGATATTTTATACCTGTAAATTAGAAGTACCTAAGGGACTTGTATTAGGTGTCAAGATGTAGAGCTGGATGAACACAGCAGGCCAAGCAGCATC